>NW_025064959.1:4232-82141 GCF_019112545.1 Guyanagaster necrorhizus
AACCCGAACCTTAACCCGGACCTAACCGTCCGGCAGAAATGTTCGGCCGACTGGCCCGGCGAAAAGCCGGTTAGGTTCTGGGCCCTTCGGGGCCCGGTTAACTTAGTAGCCGACGGATCGGATAAATTAGTCAGATGGTATGACTAACCGGTTAAATAGAACCCGCAGAGTAAGCAAGTATGAATAATAAATGGTACGATTCCGTACCTTAATTACTAACCGTATCACGTTTCGTGCTGCGGATTGCGTGATTGCTGATAAAGCCTAGCTGATTGGTCCAACAACCTTTTGGCGTGAGTCATCTGGCTTATGAAGCAGGTCCCTGAAGAGCTATAAAAGCGAAACAGGGTGAGAGATGGAATCCCCATCCCTCTGTTGGACCCAGCTTCGCTTTACCAAGCAATCACAGCAATCCTCAAGCCTAACCAGCTATGTGAGTGGTCGCTTCATGATTATTGTGTCCCCCCAACGGCTTCGCCGAAGGGAGGACACCATCCTAACCCTATATACCCAAGGCGCGTCGACGAATACCCGACACAACGAAACCTGGAGGGTCCGGACCGCCGAAGGGCAAAGGGAAGGGTTAGGGAAAGTAGTACTCGCTGGGCGCACCCCGAGTAATTTCAGGTATGACATTGCCACTACTTACCCCGACTGGTTGCTCACAGTACCGTATCCGGTAGCTTTAAATTTTGTACATTTACATACACCTATTGATATTTTATTGGCGGCTCAGTATCATAACTCAGTACATAAGTCACCGGACGTTACCATCCCTAAAGAAATTGAGATTCAGCTCTCAGTAGGTATGAAATACATGTTTTATACCCCCCGTAATACTGATTTAATTAAATCTGCGTGGGAAGACTTTAAAGAACATCTCCGTTGGAGGCTATACTTTAGCTTTACTAAGAACAACTCAGACGACGATCTCTATGATCCTGACTTCGATATTCCCAAGTCTCGCGATGTACAGGCACCGAGGTCACCACAGTATATTGAAGCTGGCATCGCTGCGGGAGAGCGCTTCGTGTTTGACACAATCACCAATATCCCAGCGGAATCGGACGGGCCTTTAATGGTGCTCGCCCCAAAACCGAGCCAGATTCAAAAATTCTTGGATCGTAACAATTATTTGGTTACGAACACAGACAAGAATCTGGGCATAGCTGTATCTACGCGCCAGTGGATTATAGAAAAGTCGCTCGATATCGTTAATGACAGTACTAATTATACTCCATTACATTTATTAATGATTAATGCGATATGCGATAAACAATGCACGGACATGGAAGAAATTGCAGGGCTTGCTGAACGCCACCTTCCTAATGGATTCCAATTAGGGAAATATTTCCGGTCGAAGATTACTTCGCCAGGGGCACAATATGTGGTGCCGACATTTTACGGTATTCCTAAAATTCATAAGGAGCCTGTTAAAATGCGGCCTATTATACCATGCCACTCCGCCATCCAGAATCCGGCAGCTAAATACGTATCTAAAATTCTTAAACCGATTGTCGCATCGGCGCCAACCATTTTACATGGATCTAAAGACTTGGCGATAAAATTAAGTCAAATTCAACTCGACCGAACCCGTAAAATATTTATAGTTACGGGTGACGTTGTTGCCTTTTATCCGAATATACCTATCCAAAGGTGTCTAGATGTTATTACCCATCTATACGGAGAGTATTACGGTACATCAGGCGACGAGGAATCTCTCAGACGAGAACAGATTTTCCTCAAATGTCTATCGGTCGGTAATAAGAATTTGGTTCTACAGTATAATGATTTATTTTTTGAACAACGGAACGGTCTTGCAATGGGCGTTGCCAATTCTCCCGATCTTGCCAACCTTTATGGTTGGTATTTCGAGAGACAATTAGAATTTACCGCCAATGTGCCTTTCTATGGAAGATACATTGATGACTGTCTTGCCATCGTTTACGCTAATGACGAAAGAGAAGCATTAGCGCAGTTAGAAACAGTGGCTTTCGACGGCTGTAGAATAGAGTGGGAAGCGAGTCCCTCACATCTCGCATTCCTGGACATGACTGTTTATGTCGATGCTAATAACACGATACAACACATGCCTTATCGGAAAGCTCGCTCCCACCAGGAAAGAATTCCATGGATATCCCATCATCTGCTTGACGTTAAACGCGGTACTTTTATTGGTGAGATGTCCAGGTTAGCTGTGTTAAGTAGTGAACATGAGCACTACAAAGATGCTATTAAAAGTTTAAATGCTTTATACATCGCACGCGGCTACCCTGCGGATTACGTGTATAAATAGATGAAAGATAATATTGCTAAACGATGGTCAGATCAATTGGGCGTAGCTGCCCAGCGGGGAGATGACAGCGGCGTTTTAGTACTTAAGTCCACATATAATACCGCGTGGAACTATTTCAAAGCGAAAGAACTCGGAGATATCATCCTAGGTACCTGGCGCGATCGAATCGAAAGAATCGAGCGCCTCGGCACTGCGCCGAATAATATGTCGGTGATGTATGGAGACATACCACCGTCGGAGGTAGACAACCGTCTTTTGATGGCTGTCGAAACCCCGGCAGGCCCTCGTGGCATGCTGGATATAAGAACAATAGGTATCCTAAACAGACGAACGATAGTTAGTAAGAAACGTACTAAAAATCTGTTCGACATGACCAGTCTTTGGAAAAAGATGGTGCTCCGTAAATACGATGAAGATTCTCTATCCTCGGATCAAAACGTTCCACCTTCTGATTCGTCTGCTGCTGGCGACGATTCTGACAGAAGCAGCGTTGATCCGCAGGTCTTCATAGATATGGTTATGGGCACATCCTGATGCGACTCTGCTAGGTCTTCGGATCGAAACAGCAGACTTGTGGACAGTGCGGTTTATCCCGGTTATAGATGCAGGACGGTCGCAAGTAGTTGGACTGTTATAAAAATCCGCCGGGGGTAACAGTTAAATCAAGTCGGGTACGTTCCCACTTATAACCATAATGTACATTCTTCCGCTATATAAATCAATGACACCCTTTATTAGGAACTTACTGATTTCCAAAGCTCGGAAATTAATGGCAGGCAGTCTGCCAGCGGACTAACCCTAACCCTAAGTAAGTTCTGTCAACTTAATCGTTGACGCAGTCACGCATTAATGAATTATACTAATTAATGCTTACTCAGCCCCAAACCCTAACCGGATTAACCCGAACCTTAACTCGGACCTAACGGTCTGATGTTCTAGACTCGGCCACCAGACTGGCGAAAAGCTGGCTAGGTTCTCAGCCTTCGGGCCCAGTTAACTTAGTAGCCGACGGCAAAACGGTAAAATTAGTCAGATGGTATGACTAACTGGTTAAATAGAAGCCGCTGAGTAAGTAAGTATGAATAATAAATGGTACGATGTCGTACCTTAATTACTAACCGCTCACCTCATCCGTGCTGCGGATTGTGTGATTGCTGATAAAGCGAAAATGATTGGTCCGCCAAAACCTCTCATTTGCGTCACTCGCTTATGAATCAGGTCCCTGAAGAGCTATAAAAGCGAAACAGGGTGAGAGATGGTGACCCCATCCCTCTGTTGGACCTTGATTCACTATATCAGCACTCAAACAAACCTCAAACACTTTTGAGGTGAGTTCTTTTACTCATATTGTGTCCCCCCAACGGCTTCGCCGAAGGGAGGACACCATCCTAACCCAATTCACTTCATGCATGGCCAGAAGAGTGATGAGGACACAAGATGTTGATGCATGTCATCTGGCCATGAACATACTGGCAGGAAGATCATCACATGATCCTTCTATGCATGTGAAAGAGAGACAGGACAGATGAGCTAGGATCATATGCAGAGAGAGGACTCTGGTGGATTCCAAGCAGTGTGATTGCATGGCCAATGCAGAATGGAGATGGTATAAGAATACCATGATGCAAGAGTGTCATCCAAGTGCCCAGTGAGGCAGGTTGGAATTTGTTGGGCATTAGAAAGACGCTGAA
Source organism: Guyanagaster necrorhizus (assembly GCF_019112545.1). Taxonomy (NCBI): domain Eukaryota; kingdom Fungi; phylum Basidiomycota; class Agaricomycetes; order Agaricales; family Physalacriaceae; genus Guyanagaster; species Guyanagaster necrorhizus. The sequence continues at coordinate 8,220 of NW_025064959.1, forward strand.
TGAGTTCTGTTCTGAAGATAGTCACATGAAGCAGTGACAATTGGTGGAACTGAAGCCAACAGGCCAGGTCATAGGATGCATGAGGAAAGCCAAGAGTTGACCTGAGGAGCCAATGCTGAAGACAGAAAGGCTAGCTCAACAGATAGAAATGCGAGAAAAATCATATGACTATGGGCCCAATCTGCCACCAGAGGATCAGATATATGATGAACAATATCTGGAGCATGCCAGAATATTTCTGAATCAAGTACTACAGCAATATGTGTCTGACATGCTGCAGAAGGTTGGACAGGCAAAATGTGGATGGGAGCATTCTCCTCTGACACAGAATGAACAGTGGATGGTTGACATCCATATCATGAAAGAAAATGATCTTAGAGGAGTGTTGACACATGCATGAATGCATGAAGGAACAGAGAGCCAGTGGGATTCACTGTTTGACAACATCTTCCAGACTCCAAATGAACTCAACACAAGGAAATGATGGTCTGCATGAAGTAACTGGAGAAAGATGAAATCAATAAAGATGTGGGAAGGATTTATGCATGATATGTCTTCTTCATGACAAGTGGAAGATATGCAAAGAGCACTGAAGAGGGCATTTGATGAATTCCTGTGGTGTGTTTGGTCTGATAGTACACAGATGTGTGTTTATGAGAAGTCAGGAGGGGAACTGATTAAACTGAAATGAGTTCAAAAAGAGGATCTACCATGTTCAGTGGTCTGCCTCATCTGGAATCCATGGATAGAGAACTGGAGATTTTATATTAGGAGTGGTCACATGCCAGCATTGTGGAATGTCAAGGAATGGGGGGAGAGAGAGGATAAAGAGGAAATCATGGCGATAATTGAGAGGGAAGAAAGAGAGAAGCAAAAAGAGATAGACATGCAGGAAAGAGAATATTGCATTCTCCAAGAGCATAGAGAAGAAGAGGAATTGTCAGAGGATGAAGTGGAGCTGGACATCAGAAGGCAAAAACAGATGAAAGAGAGCCAATCACTATGGAAGGAAACAGAGGGATGCTACTGGAGGAGCCCATTGTGTCTCCCAGTTGGCATTGAAGTTGACAAAGGGAGAAGGGGAGCAAAAAAGATGTTGGAATACAATGTCAATGAAACAATTATTCACATATTCTGACCATTTCAAAGTATATTGACAAAAGACATGATATCAAATTGAACAAATTATTATAGTGCTATTTTCACTCTGACAGATGAAAAGCAGTCTGCAAAGAAAATCGGTCATGTACCATGGACTGCACACACTCCATACACAGATTCTAAAACACCAGAATGGACATATTTCAAGAATCAGTAATGTACCACAGACTGTACCACAGTAGCTATGCAGATTCTAAATGGCAAGAATGGTGATAATTGGAGAATCAGTAATGTACTCCAGACTGGATACAAGCCCTACACAGTTTCTAAATGGCAAGAATGTGCACATTTCGAGATTCGGTCATGTACCATGGACTGGATACAAGCCCTACATAGATTCTAAATGGCAAGAATGGGCATATTTTGAGAATTGGTCATGTACCACAGACTGTACACGCTACCTATGCCATTTCTAAAACACAAAAATGTGCATATTTTGAGATTCAGTAATGTACTGTGGACTGTACATGCTACCTACATGGAATCTAAATGACAAGAATGTGTATATTTCAAGATTTGGTCATGTACTATGAAACAAATGTGCTCTCTATGCCCATGTCATGTGCAAATGGCCATAGACTTGATGTACCATGAAACAGACATGCCCCCTACCAAAGTGCACAGACCATGCACAAGAGGGACTGCTGTGAGTCCGTGGTACCGGCCTGTACATGGTCCATCCACAGAGTGAGGCATCTGTCACATTTTGCGGTCCCACCACTGCTGTTCTCTGTACCACCATTGGTTTAAACCCTAACTTAGGGTTGCTTCTGAGGTTCTTCCGAGCAATTCATGTACCGCCTACCTATAAGACAACATTTCGGCGAGATGCGTAAACGTCAGACAAAAAAATCAAAAATTCATGTTGTTTGACACACGAAGCAATACAAATATTAGAGCCTTGGATACTTCAGCAAATGTAAAGACGACAGAAGTAGGTAGTAGTATTACACGACGTAACATTCGAGACGACGACGATGGCGATGGAGAGAGTAATTACTACAAAAAAAACATCTTCAGCTTCTCTAATACCCAATTTCAAATTACATCACTCACCATGAAATACATCCGCTTCGACTGAATATCATGCACTGGTTGATACTGTCCGCGATGTTTATCAAGCGTCTCCTCTCGCGTCTGCGAACCCCCAGTCACGACCGACGATGGTGCAGCTTGAGGGTCGTAGTGCGTCTTGGCACGGCTACAAACAATATGCGCATCTACCAAATGCTTATATATAAACAAAGCGACTAAGAGGAACCAGAGAAAGAGACGTACAATACACAGGCGTGGGAATAGACACAGAGCGCGTTGATCTGGCATAGGTGAAACAGAGAGTATATGCGAGCAATTGAAGCGCATCCGGGCTGTAAAGGGTGTCAGCCCGTTGTAGATTGCATTAAAACGCAAGACGTACGTAAACCCAAATTCCTGTCAGAAAAAAAAATGACGATCAGTATCAGCCTAAGTCAGGACGGGCGAGCAACTCACATCATAAACCACCTAGATATAGCAAGGCAGTTAGACAAGCAACAAATATAATTGAGAAGCTGACATACGTTGTAATGAGAACTCTTGCTAGTTCCAAGGAGTCCCCCATGGCTTTGCAAGTAGAAATCAAACTCGACGGGGTTCGTGATTTCTTGATCGATAACAGTACCCGGAGGGAGGTTCCCACTTTTGTCTCTGTCATTAGGGTTCTTCGGGAAGAACCTAAGAGAGAGAAAAAAGCATTAGCAATTGATTCTAAATCATCGGAAGAAAAACAAACGAACCTCATATGGTGACGCTTCCCGACGATGATGAACGTGATTTTCGGAGGAGGATTCATTTTCGCCTCGACGCACGCAGCTAGAATAGTCAGAATGGGCACAATGAAGGTGATAAAGTCGGTACCTTGAAGCAGAGGAAGCTCTGTGGAAGGACGTCAGCAAGGACACATTAACATGGATGCAGATACTACAACAACTTACCCAAGTCCAGAACGCGCTTGAATTCACCTTCGGATACACCGTCTACAGGAACAGATCAGCATGATCAAGAAAAACAACCACTCAATGTCCTACCCCGGAAGAATATAAGTCGCTTTGGCAGTGTTGAGACCTTCTCCATGCTAGTTCTATAACTCATATAGGCTAAGAGCAGATCCTGTCGTACAATAAGTCATATATAAATAGTGAACATACACATTTAATCAAACCTTCGCCATCGTGCGCAAATCACCAATCATCTCCTGCCTGCCTAGCTGAAGCGTGGTCTTGGCTATGTATCGCGCACCGTTAGAATCTATGCTTGCCACTACCGCGGCATACGACGGCGTTTGACTGCCCGGAGCAGGATGCATGACATCCGCACCTGTACACTCCATCAGCTACGCTACGATGCATTGTAATTGACTTACCCATGACAATCGTTGGCTGTCGGGGATCGGAAAGTGTAGCTGCCGCCGGGATGACATTGACACCACCCAGCTTCGCATTAATCCTACAGAAAGTTCAGTCGTTCAATCTCCCCATCCAAGGAGTGAGGAGATTGTAAAACATACTTCAGTGCAACGTTTGACCAATACTGATCTCTAGCGTTTTGACATTTACCAACCCGAAGGCATTGGTTCGCGACACCCCTCTGTAAAAGAAAGTCAGTAAACAAAATAACAAACAACAAAAGTCGCCATCCACAGACCCTAACATCACCACAGCTTAAGATGGCCCTCGTCAATAATTATTCTGGATCTGGAAGCGATAACTGTATTTACTGTTTAACTGCCGTGTACAAGTCCGTGATACTCCCATCAGGGAGGATACACACAATAAAGGTTGGTGTCGTTTTGCGCTCATTTCGACATTGCGTAACCGCGTCCAGGATAGACTATCAGAAGGCATTAGCGTTACGTCACAAGTCCAAATCGCTGTCTACAGACCATATCAATGTTACTCTGGGGGTTCTTGTAGACAAAGAGTGGTTGTTTATCTTGCACCAGCATGCCTGGAAGGATAGTCAGGACCTGAAGCCTTTCCGAAAGCGAAAAGTATGGCTCACCAACAGCTTCGCATTTACGAACAAGCTCGGTTATTGTTCTTTTCGCATCGTCTGGACTGAAGCGATTCTGTGGAACGAATATCACGACCATCCAAGACCCGAAAGGCATCGGCCTGAAAAATTTTTTGTCCACCCTAGGAAATGTCAGACCATGCAAAATTTTTGGTGAGGAATCGGTACTTACAGGTTCCAAGATCCATCCTTTGGTCGCTGATAAGTGATGATTTAGCGAGAAGGTTTACGTATTCCAAACAAGTCAAATACTCACAACCAACTGTTGCTTAGATCCTTGTCCGTATTTGAGCTCCGGCACGTTGAGAATCCGTGCTGGAATATCCATAGGTAAGGAAGCACTCTTGATGTCTAGTCCAAAGTCGCGGACGTATCGGGATTGTCCATACGCAAGAACCTGAGGGAACGTGAGTAAATAACATTAGTAGAACAAAAAATGAACCTGAATCCCAGTCTGGATTGCCCTCAATCGGTCATCGGGTTTCTTGGTCGCAAACTCAACCATGGCTCGTGTAGCATCCGGAGATAGTTCAGCACGAGAAATCTGACCGGGTAAAATGTAACATCGCTCTAGAGGTATCACGGCACCTTTCGCGGTCTAGCAGACGGTCAACATGTTTCCTGCGCTACGAGAATATAGATCATACCTGGATGCAAATAATATTAGCATACCGTAGAGGCCGATTGGCCTGAGCGTAGTATTGCGCCACGTTGGTCTGTGCGCCACCAGCCGGAGTGAAAACAGTCGAAATAGCGTCTCGCTCAGACAGTTTGTGGATGGAATATTTTTTCCTGACACCTGCGGCGGATTCTGCCTCGACCTTGAGGCCAAAAAGAAATGTGTGCAGACGATGTCTCTGCGTCGGAGGTAATGCCTGAGGTCCAGATGTTCGTAAATACCTGTCTGGATTGCTTTTGCGATTCCCGGTGAAGAATTCAAGACATGTTTCCACTAGCGAACCAGGTTTGAACATCACGCCAGTGGAAATATCGACGTTGACGATCAGACGATTCAAAGCGGGCCTAACCGACTGAAAGTACCCTTGCCAGGCTTCTAACCCTGTATTGGCTAGCGGCGCCGTGATCTTGTCACTATAGAACGAGCGCACTCGGAATGGATAGGTTAGAGAGGGCGCCATCCGAATCACAATGTTCAAGGCCTAGAGAATTCGAAGTCACGCCATGTAGTAACAAAAACGACGACACCTACTGTAAGAGCAGTAGAGATATTTTCGTCCCACGACTGCTGACCAGCCGTGTACCTGCTAAGCACTCTACGGCCAATCAGTTCTTATCTTACTCAATAGACGAATGAGAGTTACTCCATGTTAATCTCTCTCGCCTCCGTGACGGTGATCTTGAAATTGGACACGCGAGCCCCTTCCGTCATAGTCACGTTAAACTGTGTTCATTAAGATAAATCATACAATTCTATGGGTCAAGAAACGTACCTGGCGAGAATTCCCAGTACCAAAATCCAACCAATGGCTCGTATACAAATTCTTCTTCCCATCATACACAGCTGCTTTGATAAAGACATCGGGGTACTGGGCTTGCAGAGCCTCGATTAACTGCATGTTAAAAGCCGCCCGGAGTGTCTTGTCAATCGCTAGAGAAATCAAAAGTCGTTCGTTCTATAGATTCATGATAGATCTTGAAGATACGAACCCACTAGGAACATGTTAGCCACCGCAACGGAAACAAAGAAAAACTTTACCGTCATAGTGGTAAACGGTGATGTCAGGGACATTCATTTCGCATGCATTTACGCGAACTGTAGTTGCCCTACCCGCAGTACCGAATCCTGGACGACGAACACCGATGGCCTCTACAACAGCTTAAAGAATCAAACGATAAGGAATTAAAACAACAACAATAGATTTTTTTTCTCTCTAAACATCACAGAACTTACATGCAACAGAGACGCTGGGCCCGCCTTGTCGCCCAGCGGCTCCTCCACCTCGTGCGCCACCTCGCCCTCGAGGAGTTCCTCCACGCTGCTGGGTAGCAGGGTAGGGAGACCCTCCTCGTTGACCGGGTGCCATTCGTGGCGGCGTCATTTCGATAGTAAATGCAGAGTAGAAAAAAGGCTAGATGACTGTTTAGGAAGGCAATCCTACGCTGAATCAAATCAAAAAAATGTTCCCTTTATATCTCATAGCTAGCCGCGATGCCGAGAGGAACGTTCAAAGCTACCGGGTATAGCCGGCGCTTTGTTCGCTCCGTATCAACCAATCAAGACAGACAGGAACAAGGGTAAGAAGTTGTCGAGGACGATGCATGTGTGTGGTACATGACTTTAGTGACTCAACAAAGGGATCAAAAATAATATCTGTAGGTCCCTTCATGTGCTATAACTTACAATGACAGACCTTACGCTTTCTATATCTCAAGATTCACAAATTTTGAAGACTGAAGATACGCCGGCAGAAACATGTGCGGTGTGAATGAGGAGATTGATGCAAGGAACCCACGAGAACAATGACACCGCGTCCAAGGGCAGCTGATATCGGGACTGACCAATAAGCATCGGAGAACAGTATTCTATAACACATAAATGCATCACAACGAGGCAACCACCTACGTAGGAAACCGGCCAACAGCCTCGTGTAGCGTCAGGTGAAGATATAGGAATGGTTCTGTGAAAAGGAAGGGCTGCACAAACAAAGCCAACTGCATAGAAGAGAATGCAGATGGTCTGCTCTGTGGACCTCATGATCAGACGTAGCCCATTCACAGGTTTCCTATCCCCCCGAGAGAGAACATCGTATGGTGCATTTCGCAGACGTAGCGGAGCACCAGGGGAGGCTATCCGGTGCACCGACAAGTCGAGCCTCGAATTCTATCAAGAACGACAGCGCTGAAAGTAACTTGAAGATGCCAGGTGCCATTCATCTTCGAGTAAAAATACAGCGAGCCAAGGGGGCCGATATGAGCAGAAGTCAGAGAAGACATGACAGTTGCTGCGTGAAGATACTAGAGAAAATGGATGACAAGCGTGAGAATAGCAGAGCAATAATAGCAATAGGTATTTTTATCCTGTTGTGTGGAGACCAGATCAATTATTAATGATAGGACGGAAGACAGTCAAGTCGCGGGCGGGTCGAAAGACAAGCCAGACGATCTTGCCGAGTCATTGAAGACAGTCAAGTAAGTGATGTGCCTCTGTCAGCATACAGTTCCAGCGTGGAGAAACGCTCACAGATTGAATAAATATTACGTTCTAAAAGTGCGTTCCCCATCCCTGTTCTATAACCCGACTTCAACAATAGGCCACTGGCCATTAAACTGCCTCGACCCGATCCTTACCCCATTCCTTTTCAGGATCTGAATCCCTCTCTGTAAGTCTCTCATCCGACGACGTTGACGCCCCAGAATCTTCATGGATGTCAAAACGCATGGCGGGGAAACTGCTAGTCGGGTCAAGAGTGCGGTTGAACTCTAGAATTGACCTGGGTGGTTCTTGCCATATCGTCGCGGGCCTTGTACTGCCACATACAACTTAGGCAACTATAAGTGCAGGGGCCAATCCCTGTAGACGATCTGATCAGATTTCAATGACTCATGCACGAACGGAATTAATCTCACAGTAACGGTAGATGTAATAGATATAGGAAAATCGGCATCGAGACCTCCCTGTTTGTAGAATGCCAACGTGACAGTCATGGATACGGCGTACATGGTGCCCGACTCGATCAATGTACAGATGACCCTGCTGAACATGTAAGACCGATAGGACTGGAGCCGGGTGAGTTTATCCGTTCTGCGATGCACATTCCAAATCCTGAAGACGATAAGCGTGGTGCAACCAACGGTTACCGCCACCGATATACACATATACGGCAGGAGCCAGTCGATCTGAGCTGCGCTCCATGTGCTCCCTGGTAGCGGCGTCGTCGCTTGCTGATACATACTGAAGCCAGCGAAAACTAGAATTTACAAGTTAAAAAATGACTAAAATACGGAACGTGCAACCGCATGCCCATCCCGACGATATTGCACAGCGAGGGTATCACAGCGACTATCCACTTCTGTTCCCAAACGGTCCAGCAGCACCAAACCTCGACTTCAACTCTTGAAAACATTTTATAAAACGAACTGACGGTGACTTACTAGGAAAAAGTCGGCTATGATCATGTTGAGAATAAATGAGACGGAGCTGATAAGCATCCATTTCGGCACATTGAACAGATAATCAAATTGTGTCTCGTCCGTTTGGCCATGACTGATGAATGCTCCTTGGACATAGCACGACCGAACTGTCAAGTGCGTGGTGGCGATAAGGTACATTGCAACAATCACAGCGCACATAAAGATTTGTGCCCTGTGTTTCTCAGTCCCAGCTAGGACTCACAGGTCAAGACAGTGAAAAACAAAATCACAATCATGATATAGCACACCTATCATCCATAGAGTAAACACAACTACCATAGTGTAAATTCCTAAAAAATAACATCCATGTTAATGAGTGATTATCCTATCTGCAAAAAAAAAAACAGCCTATGAACCATGCACCAATGACTCCATCATGGTCACATTCAGCATAGTATCGCCGAATTCCAGCTCAAACTCTGGAGAAGACAACATGATGACTGGGGGAGAGATCCAAGCACTGTAGAAACACAGATACTTCAATTATATCGCCCTCTGTGAGGAATGTGAGAGAGCTTTGCAAGATGGATCTGAGGCAGATGCAGGATATTCTGGGAGTGGCACTGGGAAAGGCATGATATCAATTTATACATAGAGGTGAATGTTGCAGACATTTTGCATGCATGCAAGGTGAAAACTGATGCAGCAGAGTGCTATCCACTGATCACACCCACACCAACACACACACAATGCTTCTTAGTTTATTGGGGGATTGTAATGTGATAAGAGTAGTTATATGGCAAGTACAACTGTCTCTTCAATGATTCACTGCATGTGAATAGCAATAGCATTTGTATCACCATCTCAGATCTCTCTAAGTCTCAAGCTTTTTGCTTAAAAACAAGAGGTGGCAATGAATGTTGCCAGGCCTCAAGGCAAGGGTACTGTAGCTCAATACAATACATCAAAACACTCCCACAAAGCTCTCAAAAGTCCCAAGCAATGCTCAATTCAACTCAAAATCCCTAATACACACACTACATGACTCAAAGCTTTCATTCTCTAAGCAAAAACACTTCACAAACACATCCATAAGTGCCAAAGAATTTAAATCTCTGCACACAAGTTTTCAAACTGGTTGTAGACCCACAGGATTCAAACCTATATGATTCAGAGACACAAAAATGAAATAAAACCCTGTCCACAGATCCAAAGGGTTTGAACCTCTGCCACCTGTAATACCTCACATCACAAATACCTCAAAAACTCAAAAGAGTGCCCTCCAGATGCTGCTCTCTTATTCTCAGACTAGAGCACAATTCAAAACCTCTTATTAAATTGAATTAGAGTCCTACAGGAACTTTTATGCCTCACACAGTCCTCAGATGTCTCTTAATGACCTCAATAAATCATGTATTCTCTCATCTGAAGCTACAAAATCAAATCCAGAGCTGAAGTGCAAGGCCTTCATGCTCAATACAATGCAACTGTGGGAGGTCAGAAACATGTCTACTACTTTTACAATGCAGTATTTAAATAGGCTACTACTGTACTTGCTAAGAGAAACCTAATATAGTAGTTTCAATGCATGGGACTTCATTCTAGAGTCTCTTATAAGCTATTTTCACATATGTCACTGTCTGACATGCATATTCTGTTCTGAGTCAGGACTGCACCCTTTGTTTCTATGCAATCTGACATCAGTTAGCTCTGTTAGTAGGCCTATTCACAGGTCTCTTTACTTTCTTATCTTTTCAGAATTATTCTGTCACTCCCAGGATCTGTTTTAGACCTCCAGGGTTGTCTCTCATGTCTGGAGTCAGCCACAATTGTTATGTTCTCCAGCTGAGTGCTCAGATATTCTGTTTTACTCACAACATGTGTTACTTCTGGCATAGAGTATTTCAATTAATCCACCTTATAGTTATGTGTCATACATCAGTACTGCATAAAGTTTCATGCAAGATTATGCTTGAAGTTCCACACAAAGATTGTGCTCAGAGTGCCTTGAAAAGATCATATGTGGAGTCTCTCATGCACAAGGTCATATCCATAGTTCTGCATGATTTCTATTCTTATTGTATAAGCTCTGTGCTATCATCAGTGCATTCAGTGTCAAGTACTGAGATATTCTGCACAGTGTGACTCTTTGGTATCATCCTGATGCTAAGTCATGTACTCCACCAATCATCACTCAAGCCTATTATGGCTAGCCTTTCTTTTATTGTGCTCTACCTCTATTTTGCTTCACATGCTTAGTATGTTACCTTTTTCTTTTTATTTTCTTATCTAATTTTGGATGCTTATCTTATCTTGGGCACTTTCTCAAAGGGCATTGGAATCTTAGATAATCACAATAGGTGAGATATCATTGTCTTCAGTCACCTCATCCACAGACAATTCCCCATTGTCATATCTCTAATAATCAGGCAGGATCAGCATCATAACTCAGGATAGTACAATAGGCAGTAGTTATAATTGTAACAGACAGAACAGTATATAAGTAGGATAGCTCTCACTGTAGTAGCCCAGCTTCAAGCTATAAGTTTATTCTATACCATTCACACTTGAGCTGATCTGCCCCTAGCCTTGTAGCACTTGCCAGCCTAGCACAATAGTGGACTCAGACATGACTGTATAAACATGATACAGCATCTATTTATCATGTGTTATTGGTCACATATAACTTGGGCTTAACATATACATTTATAGGATCAGCTTGTGTGTGACCTGTGCATTGAGAGAAGCATCTGTTGCATTTCATGGTTCCACCACTGCTCTACATATCTGTTCTGTGTACCACTGATATGCAGGATACATGTCCAGCCCTATAATTTATGAATTCTGCATAACACACTAGAATATACTGGTAACTGAGGACTATTAGCCAGTAGAGGACTATGGCTGAGGCTCTGAGCTGATAGTCATGCTAAGTCAGGTTTGAACTTAGAAAAATTCTGCACTACACTTTGAGAAATACTAAGTCCAAGTTGGACTTAGTAACAGTACCTTAAATGGGGTGAATTCTACATGCCACTAAGACAAGTATATTCTAAGACAGCTAGAGGTATAATACCATAGCCAGTTGTGGAGTGTTGAGTAAAGACAGCATCATCCAGGAGCAGCAAGAAGAGAGACCTAATGATCTGTGGCTAGCACTCCAAGTTTTGACTCAAATGCCTAAGTCCAAATTTTCTAGATATCAGGTGACCTAAGGGACTTAGAATTGAGAGGTATAGAGTGGATAGGACCAGTTGACCAGGCCTGATTGATTGAGCTACTAAGAATAACTCAGAGGATTGAAACTCTAGGTAGACAGAAAGGAGTTAGATACCCACAGGCACTGTAGGCTTAAAATAAGGCTGTGCAATGGCCAGGCAGGTCTTGGCAGGCATAGGGGAGTCCAGGAGTGCTGCCATTCCAGAATAATGGTGTGATTCCACTTCAAACAGAAGAAATATTATTTTGACACTTTATTTATAGATTCTGCACCTGTTGTTGATGTATAAAAGAAGGAAAGGAGGGGAAATAGCAGGCAAGTGATCCACCCCCACATTCAGGCCTTCTAGCCCACTGTAGCTAGTCCCTGGGGCAATGGATTTTGAGTTCTGCTTTGACTTAGTGCTTTATTTAAGTTGCTTTGTCACTTAGAGAGAATTGGATTGGAATATTAACTGTATTTTGGGTTTTGGATTAATTTGGGTTTCAAACTATAAGTGTTTCAGCATCAGAATACAAGTTCTTCAGTTTTGAGGACTGCTAGCCAGCCAAGAGTGCAGCTAGTCAAGCCTAAGTGCTTGATAGACTTAGTATTTGGGTTTTGGAGTTCATTGGGTTTTAGAATATTCTAAGTTGATTTGGAGCACAATTTGGCATTGATTCTAAGTCCTAATTATACTTAAACATTGCTATAAACTACTCTCATGAGTATTGCATCTTTGAAAGCAAGATAGAGTTGAATAACCATCTTTATTGACTGTTTCTTTGATTTTACTTAAGACTGCAAGAGTGCTTCTATTGTACTTGAAACAACCAACCTCAACTGTATTTGGTGATTGTGTATTGAGTGGTTAGGTGTTGGTGTTTGAGAGTTCATTCCTCATTTGCCTCTCTTAGTTATTTAGCTGTTACCAAGCACATCACTGGCATAGAGATAATAGATATGACTTGCAGAAAAAGTCAGCTGTGATTAACAGCTGATTATATGGCCTCTTGCCTCAGTTTTTAAACTAATGTACACCAATTCATGATAGCTTTGAGATGATACCCAACTTTCACCTGAATGTTGGTTGTGGAATTTCTATCAGACAAGAATCTGTGCAATCCAATGAATCCATTACTTACACTAATGCTAATGTCAACTATGATGGTATTCTCAGTCAGCCATCCATGTAAGTATATCATCCCTGAGGAACAATATCAAGCTCATGCTGAAAGTAGTGCTAGGTCTTATGAAAGGTATGTAATCCCTGTTTATAGAGCTGCTGCATGCATGCTTAGTTCAAGTCAAAATTAGATAGAAAAGTAATATCAACCAAAGGAGATGCTACTGGTATGAGTCTCCCTCAAGGCCAAAGATAGGGTGCTTTAGAAGGGAATGGTGGTGGATGTTGATAAATGTATCCAGGTAATAGTCACATTGCTTTCAATGCAATGCCTTTTTTGTGCTCAGAGCCTATTTTTTTTTAGATATTCTTGCATTTCTGAATTTCTGCTTATCTGTAATTGGTAGAATATATAATATATTGACTTTCATCTAGTATGTTATGTGTAAAAAGACAAACACATTATTTCATAGAAAAATAGGCAGGGTTGGTGGAAATATGTGATGCAACCCTATTTGGCAAGTGATGGTGAGCCAGTGATTGATCTAGGCACTTGAGGAACTGAGGTAGGCCAACACATTAAAGAATCAATTTTTATGATAGATCTAGACTATCAATATTTATAGACATGGGAATTTCTAGAAAGGGTCAGAGGCAGACTCTATTGCAAGCAATGTGTGATGGACATGATGAGCAAGGTATTTGCTAATTGAAGGGTCACATTACTGGCTGATGGTAGTGATATAACACACTGTTGCATGGTAGGATACATACATTAATACATTTTGATTGATGGTTTGGATCCATCATTTAAATATTAAATCGGATGGAGCCCTTGCATCGAGTGCTTTTTAAGTTCAATTTTATAATTTTTTCCGCCATGCTGATCTATAATAAAATGGACATCAATGTGCGGGAGGTTTGTTATACTGACGAAGCGGAAAAAAATCCGATACCTCGATAGTCTTCCACAACACAGAATGGAAGAGATAGTGAAATGTAATGCAGAAAAATTATGTCTTTAGAGTTACGATTGAGAGACGTAAGTCAAACGAAATAAAGATTGCGATAGTCTGTAATATAGTAATATAACGGGAGACAAACCTGGGTGCAACGACCTCAACGAGGATAAGTCAAGTCTCCCGTAGAATTCTTCTTCGCCCCGTTCTCAAAATCTTCCATATGCTGACTACAGCAGCCTGTCAGAAATTTCACGGAGCGATAGCAGTTCTTATGAGCATCAACATGGTATTGACGCCCATTCGGCGCTGCAAACGCAAAGTCGATGTACACAACTTGCTTCGGGGATGTCGTAGATTTGATCATCATATTTCTCCGGCTCGAGGTCGCAATGTATTACTTTACCCTCGGAAATTACAGACATGCCTCTTAGCGCTGAAATGTACTGAGGAATCATCGGTGACAAAATCTTCAAAATGATGGAGGAGCACTTACGAGCACTTTTGCTATCTCGAACCATTCAGTATAGGATTTCTAAGGCAAGGGATTATATCGAGGAGTACCCTGGCTCGGATACTTGTCTTGTAGCTGAGCGAGAGTTGTTCCTTCGATATACTCCATGAGAATCACATGGGTCGACTCACCATTGGGCATTGCGAACTGTGCACAGTAAATCAGCAGTACGAAAACTACAAGGTAGAGGCATACCTTATAGAGAGCAAAATACGATGGAAAACATAAGCAATGAAAAGCCTAGAACGCGGAGAAAAACAGAATCCCGACCACAACAAGAGCGCGGCGAAACACGGAATCACAGAAAGGAACAGCCCACAAAGGTGTCCGCCGCCAAAGAAAAAAACCATAAAAGCAAGGAACAAGAAAAAGACAAAAAGAATCAAAAACAAGCACAACAGCCACAACCCAAACCTGCAAAAACAGCTATTGAACCGTAGACAGACAAATCACCAACAAAAGACACAAAACGCCTCCGAAGAAAGCGAACAGAAACAACGGACAGAACAGAGAGACGCAGAGATCGCAGAGACAGGGTAGGAGGATCTAAAAAGGGAAGCCAGGCAAAAACAACACGGAACGACAAGAAGGCGCCAGTCCAGACAACCAACTCTACAGAGCAGAAGGAGGAGAAGGCGCAAAACAAAGAGCGAATACAGGCCCCCAATCTTAAGCAAAGCAGACCGAAACAACTCACGGCCCGCCCATCCCCAAAACGATAAGCAACCAAGCGGGTTCACAAACGGAAGAAACCCCGATCCAGAACCAAGATACAACACGAGACACAACCGAAAGAAGGGCCCCAACAGCCCACGCCCGAAACAAACGAAGCGGACGGCGAACAAGCAGAAGACGGAGCGAAGGAGAGCAACAGGAAAAAAAAACCCAAAAGAACGTGAGGAGGGCAAGGAAGAACAAAAAAACGCAATCAACAAACAAAGAGAGCCAGGAAAAAGTCACGCCAGCAATCAGAACGGGAACCCCACGGAAACCCAGACCCGAACAGCACCGCTCCGCACCATAAGAAGGTCGTCGACAACAACAAGAACACGCAAAAAACAACACACGAGATCGAAAAGACAAAAAGCAAAAGGGGATATAAAACACACAGATACACAAAAAAAACGCACAGGAGAGCACAGCAGAAAAGAGACACAGAAAAATATGGACATGAAGAAACGAGTGCACGCTAGAGAATATTGCGCTGAGATTCGGAAGGGAGAAACAAAAAGGAACCACACCTTCAACCAGCGCCATAGCCACCTTCCCTACACCAGCGACGTCGACATCGACCTTATCATTCGAGAGAGGCTTCTTCGGGCTGAAGAATACGTCATCGTCATCGCTATCAGTGAGGACAGAAGCCTGTTCGACCGGTTCTGCCCTAACAAACCTCTGCTCCTTCAACAGGACCGGCTTTCTCCGAGGACCATCCTGTCCTCTCTTTTTCACAAAGAGATCGTCATCCATCAGGAGAAGATGCAGAGAGGACCGCGATCTGGGAACGGGAGGGAGGGGGGGGAGGAGGCCGGCGCCACTCTACGCCATTGGGAAACACGACGCGCACGAGAGCGGGGCACGCGGTCGCTAGACGGGCTGCGCGGGCTTTCTCACTGAGCACCATCGAGTGACCCGACTGACTGATAATACAGGATGACGTCGAGCGCATCCTGGCTCGTTTCGGGAGGGGGAACCTCTCGTCGAGCGATTGCTGTTTTTCTGTCTTTGTCCCTGGTTTCTGCATGATGAGGACACGGAGAGATTTGAATTGGGGGACGACGCTGCGCCAACGATCCTCGCTGGCCTCTCCCTCAATTTCGAGTTCTTCGATGTGAGGGCATACGATGGCGGCGCTATGGAGTGTCTTTTCCTCCGTGCGTTTACCCACGGATTTGAACACGAACTTCAGGCGACGAACAGATGGAGGGAGGGATTCGAGCGTGGTCGTAGGACAGAAACCCGCATATATTGGCGTAGAGATGGTGATAGACACGTCGATGAGAGGACGAGAGGGCGCGAGGAGGATGATTAGGTGTGGCGGACCATGGAGTGCGGTAAGGTTAGGGAGGAGAGTCGCGGCTGTGTGCATGAACGACTCCTGAGTCGGCGTAGGAGTGGGCGGGAGCGGCGACAGTGGAGGCATGGGAAAGAGAGAGAGGCAGCCGGGTGTAGTGGGGGCTGAGAGAAGACGGGAACGCGTCGGGGTGGCGGGAAGTGGTGTAGACGGAGACGAGTCGTCGCCGTCATCGAGGAGCGACGGAAAACGCAAGGAAACAATGTTCGTCTGTCCATCCAGCCACGTGAGTAATTCAGCCTCGGCCTGCCAGGAGAGACGTGTGTCGCCAAATTCGACGTGACGGAGACCAAACGCAGAGTGATGGCGCACGACGTGGATGTCGAAGGAAGGGAGGGTGAGTGAGCGGAGGTTATCCATCCGAGCGAGTACGCGGGGTATGAGATACATCCGTGCCTGCGGAGAGGGCCATGCAGGGACACGGAGGGTATGCGTGAGAGATGTGAGGTCCCGTCGTGTGACAAGGAAGACCCACAGCGCGTCGCCGTGCCGGCTGTTCCTCATATCGAGGTCGCCGTACAAAATGGTCTGCGCCGCACAGAGAAAATCGCGAGAGAGCAGAGCGAGTGCAGGGACCAACAACCGTGGCAGGTGCGAGAGGATCGCCGTCAGGATTTCCACCGGCAAAGGCGACGTCGGGCGATAGGTAGGAAGAGACGGGACCTGAACTCGATAGGGATGTACGATGTTTGCGTGCTCCTCGATCGACGGGCCGAGTCCGGATGGCCTACGAATGTCGTACATCGATGACTGACTCGATGACACTGACGCTTTGCTCTTCTCCTCTTCTTCTGATACCAACTCTTCCACGCCTTCCCACGACTACCCTCTGCGACGGCTTGAACATAGTCGACATCCTCTTCATCAGCCGGCCTCCTGTTGTCGCAGCTGTGTGTCGCCGCTGGAGGAACATCGTCGTCGTAGTCTCCAAGATCCTGCATGGAAAAAAAAAGGCGAATGGGAGGTAAAATGGAAATCTAGAGTTTTTCCAGCCCTTGACAACGCAATTGATTCCGTTGATCCCGTTGATTGCCCCATGACGTCAATTTCACTTTTCCGCGGCCGCTTCCGAACATTTAATTTCCACGGCCGCCACCACGTAAATTGACCAATCTGTTTTCGAAGCGCCAGTCAAAATTACTTCCTCGATAGTCAGTCACTAAACATCTTGTCGAGGATTCAGTCCTATGCCCTTTCATCGGGATATCGGTCCATTCCCTCTAATTTCAGTTGCGCAACAATTGCGTGATCATTTCATACTCCCGCCCGGTTTCTTTTCATTCGCACCTCAGTCTTTTACCACTACAACGAGTGAAGACTGAGATTTGTTGTATTCTAACACATCTGAACCTAGTTAAGCTTCATGGACTATCATCATTTATATTTCATAGCGGTGTTGTCATTGCGGCCATCTCTACTATTTCCAGGGTCATTCGGAAGCTCAGTCCGCTGTGGGGTCTTCAATTTGCATTCGGCCAACAGCTGTCACAGTTTTCCGTCTTCGTCCACCTTGTTTTGGCAGCTATACTGAGCTTTCGGTTTCCGGTTTTCAGCCGTTGAAAAACGGAGATCTGTCCCTTTGCTGAACCTTGTTTGCAGTTCTGTAGTCTGTCTTAGTGCTTGTAACAATTTTTCGGGTGGGAATGAAAGACGATTAAAAAAGGGAGTCAATATTTCGCATACACACCAATTTATCCTTCAAGGCATTGCGTTTGAGTTTATTCTTGCTCTGATCGAGTCACACCGCTTTTCGCTGATCTATATAAATTCAGGATCCCACGTTGATTCTCAAATCTAAACCGTCTACTACAACGCGTCTCGACAAACCACCTTTTTCGAATCTCAACTGTTGGAAATCCTCGGTGATGCGCAGGGTAGACTCCAGGCTGGTAAGGCCAGCAGGTATGAACTCCTTATTCTACAGCTCCTACAGAGCTTATATTTATACTCTCCAGACTTATATCTAGAATTTACTACAACTTTCTCTTTCTCTCGAGCTTACTCATCAACTCTCGGCATGATGCCGGATTGCCCTTTCTAGAACTTTCCAGCAAAATCCCAACATCAACATTACGGACACTATCATTCGCACCTTATCGACTCCACCAAGAGAATACTGCATATCACAAAATTATGTCTATTTCTATGCTATTATTCTGCTACGGCTGCGGATCAACAGACGGCACCTTGAAACCCCGCGCTGTATGTGAGTGTGGTGCATTCTGGTGCCTGCCAACATGCCTAGAAGCGGTACGTGGCTTCGAATATTTTCCTACGAATGAAGAACCGAAAATCGTGAGTCCAGTACTATGAAAAGCATATCATCGACGCCCCACTTCTAGCACACAGATTTCTCGATTATTATCCAAAACGCGACCGGGAAATAGTATCTCAGGATCCATGGAACGACGGTATTCGAGGACTCATATTTCCCCAAGACTGTGCGTCTTCACCTCATTCCTCGTATTTTCAAACTGAAAATAAGGGCGTTAGGTACTGCTCCTATAGAAGTTCCTTTCACTTTCCTATCCCGACAGGGGACCGACGGAGAGTTTCTGGACTGTATACCGCAGCTGGACCAATTCATTCCTCGGGATAAGCTCGCCTGTCGAAGGGTTGGTAGGCGAGGGGACGACCCGCCTTTTGAGCTTTGGTACCACAAGAACCAAATACAGATGGGCCTGGAGGGTTCCAATTCTATGAATCACATGATTGTCAGCCTTACTGGTTGCCAAGAGCTACCGCAATTATGGTACAGCCCAGTCGTCGCTTTCATAGTCCTCAGAGATGAATATTTGATGAAGTACACAAATGTAGAACGGCATCACTTGGACGTTTTCAGAAGATTTTTCATGACTCATCCCAGTCCTTCATTCGTTTCTTTAGTGGAACATTAATCAGAGCATTTACCATATAGCGACTAGTTATTCTTAGGTACTATTCGTTCAAAGTAACCATTTGAAGCAGCCGTTTTTCACGAATTCTTCTATGCCGCCAATATGATTGAGGCTGAAAATGAGTGGTATATATCTGGCCTATGGCGTTACCCGTTGTGGATGACATTTCCCTTAGATTATCAATGCGTGGGACTGCAAGACATCTTTGAACCTGAACGACTCGTTCAATGTTGGTATCCCGACTATCGCAAGACCAGAGGTCAGTCGAAAACTTGAAAGTGTTGGCTAATTCGGTGGATATTAGAAGCTCGTATTAACGCTGCACCAGCATGTCTGCACAGGGAATATACTCGTGACGCCCAGCATCTAAACTCTGCAGCGTGTCGTTTATATGGACATTGCCAATGCCTAAGTCAATCTCTGCGCATAACGAGGATCCAAGGTCATCAATATAACTACAGGGCATGAACGCCGCACCGAAACAGGCATGCACTGCACGTATCAACCGACCTGACTCTTAGGTGGTATCGAAAAGAACTTATCCGTTGAACATAAAAGGGATCATAGGAGCTTGAATTCAGCCTATCCAGGAGTGGAGCGCAAACCACGCTGCGATGTAACGTGGGTTCCCGGAGCAGCGGAACTGATATCTTGTCTCTCAGTCAAATTGTCATGGACAGCGCAGAACATTTGAAAACATAGTGATTTGTATTAGTCCAATATACAGATATACGATCTAAAACGATCTATGGTGAGTGGGAGAAGCTCATTACGCGAAAGGGTATCAATTTACAGGGAATTACACTATACGAAGCTGGTGCTACCCTCGATGAGTTCCTCAAGGTATGCTATTCTGCATCCTTGAAGTGAGACGTATAATCATCCGAACTGACTCGAACACCAGATATTGTCGTCGCAAATCCTTTGGTAGGAATGGTAAAAAAGGAAGGACCAAATCGGAGCCGCAATCACGGCAGAAGTACCCCGGACACCACGCACGATTCCGTGGGAATGTCTATTCATCTTCTCGTTTAGTGAAGTATTCAATGATGCAACGCTGCCACCCTTTCATGACACTATCACAACCATGCTGATCAACTGAAGTTGAATTGTTTGGCATCCAGCAAAGTGAAGAAAGCCCCCCCCCCCCCCCATTTTTTCCCCTTTCATTTACCTTTATGACTATCTATTCTACCATGATGCCTTTGCTCAATGGAATACCAGTGACCAATTTTGAACTGCAGAGCTGAAGTTGACATCAGTTGGCAAGGAACAAAATGTCAAAGCAAACTGTCTTTGTTTGAGTGTCTACTGAAATGCTGAGAAGTGGCACTAAATGAATCAACAATGTGCAGGATGCACACCACCAAATCACTAATACCAAATCACAATGCAGTTCAAGGGAGGAATGGCAACACCTGGATTCTCAGTATATAGAGAAGGCAATGTTGATAGGATGCAATAGAATGTAATTCAAAGATATACATTGCAGTTTACTGGGACAAAGTTGTCTGTGTCACTGAACACAACAAAATCTATCTCAAACAGTCTGCCTGGTTTCAACTTATACACAAAAATGAACTGTTTTATACTGTTCCTGGTCTGTTCTGACTGTCTGAGACAAACTTTCAGTTGCTTTCTGGGATTCTTGCACAAAATGAAGTGATCTGGTCACCACAATACTATTCAAGTTGAGTCTATGACTCGAAATTCTTAACACAACCCTTACTATTTGCTTGATAGCATTTTTTGGGGGAGAGGGGGGTCAGAAAACCTGCCTTTCCTATCTCCATATAAATATTTATACTTTCTGGATCCTGGTGTCTGACTAACACTGTGATCTACTGACTAATAGGCTTGCTGGCCTGGCCCAGTAGGCTAAACCCATCTCCTGGCAGATATGAGCTCATTCACAGCTAGCTCAATCAATCAACCAGACTCTGCCCAGCCCTTGCCAGCATGCTGATCATATGGTTCCTCTGGATCTGAAAACCTCACCCACCAAATTGCAAGGTTCACTGGTACTCTGGCTTTTACTGGATTACTGAGATGATGCCCTTCAAGGGAATTGTTCCCTTGCCAGGTAATTACTTGCTTATTATCTCTTACTATGGAATAAAGTAACTAACCCAGTAGAAAACAATAAATATATTTGACTTTCTACCTGGTACAGTTGTCTGGCACATCACTACATAGAATGAGGTCAAGGAATAACAGAGAATCTAGAACTCAGGAGTAATGCCATTGAGAATTCATGTCAGAGAGGAAAAGGCAACCAGCTCCCATGCTATTGATGCCATTTTCCAGGACAGTCTGCACTTGAACTGAGTTCTGAGTCCAATAAGAGTGCTCCCAAGGACCATTTTGGTCCTGACAGGGAGAGGGTGGGAAACCCAACTTCCTGACATGAACAATCAGCTAGATGTTATTGACTCAGAGGTCAACAGGTCCATAGATGCCAAAGAGAGAACAAAGTTTTGGGTATTATGGCAAAAAGAAAGGTTCATAGTGCTCTGCTTTAGTGCATTATCATATACTTGAGAACAGGATCTTGAATGTGACATGAAGTGTCCCCCAACAACATAAGTGAGATGTAAATGAAAGGTCATCTGGTGGAAAGAAGTGTGTTAGATGTAGGAATAGTATGATACACACATGTTCACTTACCTATTTGATATTCCTTCCTTTTTTGGCATGTCACACCATTCTGCACATCTCAGCTTTCAACCATAATGCTGAGATGTGAGTACCTTCTATACATATCTATCCTTGACCATATTTACTTATCATCTATGTAGTAATGTTATGACATTTTATCCTAGCATCTGTTCTCTTCCAAAACTTTTTTCCTTGTTCACCATGTCTACACTCCTATCTTGTTAACTCCAACAAAGTGTTGAGTGAGGATTATTTCCTGAAGCAAATGAGGGAGCAGTGGATCTGGAGGGCAAAGAAGGTAAGTCTCACATTGGATGTCATTTCACTCATTTACTAAGGTTCTTGGTATCAGTCATAGTCAAGCATCAAATCTATGCAAAAAAGGAGGCCAGAGAACCATTAAAATACTGGAATCCCATCTTTTTCTCTTTCTCCCCCTATTTTCTCCTTGCTGTTTCAGATCCATCTTCAATCATCACTGACCAAACAGTGCACTATCTTGGAACACTTTGCAAATGGCTTGCTTCTGGACTTCATCATCGGCCCCTTCCACGACAATGCTCAGCGTGATCGCGCATTACATGTGTGGTTCAGAGTGTGGTACTGAGTGGCAACAGAGCATAACCCTCAAGCATAGATATATTCTCGATGCTCCGGCTGGGACTGACGGACAATCGCTGCACTGCCATGAAGTTTACCTTCCTCAGTTATTTTTGCGACAGCACTGCATCTGTCACGCGCCCCTCTTCTGTACCGGGCTCTGCAGCACAAGTTTTATCACCAGCCATCAGGGCCTCCCTGATCACCTGTCTCAAAGTCGCTGACGTGCGCTGAAGTGATCATCTCCAGCGTCGATCAGCGGCAGTAAATCAAAAACCTGAATCCAACGCCCCTGACCCAACTGAGTCTCAATCCATCCTAACCAGGGAGTCCATCGCGCATCAAGCATAGAGACGATCCGCCCAGCTTCGTGGCCCCATTGTTTCTTCGCCCACCGCGGCCTAACCTGAGTGACGTCCTTCATCATAGCACAGTAATGTACCAATATGATAAGCGCACGACGCTTCTACACTTCCAGCAGACGAAAGAACGTCGATCCTGTGGCCGTGTGATATCTTCTGTCACTGCCATGGTACACTATATGAAGCGCCGATTCAGTGCTTGTCACTGGAATTTTGCGGGGTAGCACTGAAAGGCGATGACCAAAAAAAACAGTCGAGATTTCGCATATACAGCTATTTCTCCTGTGCAATCGTTTAAACGTTGGACAGTTTCCCACTTTGGAGAAGATTAGGATAGGATATACAGTGGGAACGTTGGCACGGTCCGGTTCTTCCGAGATCACGTGTTACATTGCCGTAGATTCCTGCTTGTTCGTAGCTACAACCGAGACCATCACTAGCCATTGCCGATTCCCTCTCTTGGACCTAGCGATACGGTTCCACTGTATGATAAATGGTCTAATTAATGTCCCATGAACCAAGGACCGGTACAACTCCGGAAAAATCTTATGAAGATGCTCGAGGAATAGAACGGTGCGTTTGTGTACTTCTTCGGAAACGCATCTTTTTCGATTGTTAGAGCGACCACTGGGCCGTACCATAAATTCTGTCGCTCAACAGAACCGGTGATGGCGATAATCATGTCATTCACAGTGTTAGGATCTTGCAAGCTCAGCTGCATTTGGTTCTTGAGGTACCAAAGCTCAAATGGTGGGTCGTCCCCATGTGCAGCGACCGTTCGACAGGCTAGCTCACCTGGAGGAAAGAAGGCGTTCAGCTTCGGTATACAGTCCAGTATCTCGCCGTCGGTTCCGTGTTGGAATACGAAGGTGACAATAATTGGTATGGTATAAGTGCCTAACGCATTTATTTTGTGTGAGAATACCAGGATGAGCTGAAGACGCACTGTTTTGGGGAAGTATGACACCTCGAATACTGTTGTGCCCTGGATGGTGATACATTATTTCCCGATCGATGATTGGGCAATGATCATAAAATCTGTGTTGGAGATGTGGGGCATCGGTGAAATGGTTTCGAAAGGACTGGATTCATGATTTTCAGTTGTTCGTTGGTGGGAAAATACTGGATGCGACGTACCGCGTAAATACATATCTGGGAGCACCAGAATTGACCACACTGACATACAGCGGCGGGGTCGCTTTCGACGAACATTTCTTTGCAGCCGTGGCAGGTGAATAACATATACATAATCGCCTGATATGCGGTAGTCCGGTGGTAGAGTCGATAAGGTGTGAATGATAGATAGTGTTTGTAATGCTGAGATTCGAAAAAGGCGGTTCGAGAGCGGGATCGTTGAGATGCCTTGTAGTAGACTGTTTAGTGTTGAGAATCAACATGGGACTCTTAATTTATATAGGCCATCGAAAACGGTGCGACTCGATCAGAACAACAACAAACGCAAACTCAACACCTTGCAGGCGAAATAGGCGTGTATGCGAAATATTGACTCCTTTCTTGTCCTTGCCTTTAAGTGAGACCCGCAAAATTCTAGTGACAAACCTTGAGTGGGCGCGTCATGTAGTGTACCGTGGCGGTGATAGAAGATATCACATGACCACGGTATCGCGAAATCAATCATTTACATTTTCGGACTTTTGCACGTTCACCGGAACCACGATGGCGATGGCTGATCGGCTGCTTTCTCTCGTGAGCGACAGTGATACATTCCATCTTATGATAAATGAATTATGAATCACTTCCACAGCAATGAGCTAGGAATGACTCATGCTTCTTTGCAGTTTTCGGTACTGTTCCTTTCCGATGCTGACCTATTACTTGAGTGATGCAAGGGAACAAACCACTTTATCATTCAATTGTACTCCATCTCTGCGACAGTATAATTCACATCCCATCGTCCTTACACTTGGATTTTTTGTTATCCCTCCTGGACAACGTTGCTCCACTGCCAAGTACACCTCCAGTGGGTTATTTTGTGCTCGTACGTACGAATTCCATTTCATATGCCTGGCAAGCTAATCCATCTCTTCGTTTTTTTCAAGCCCATCAAGACCAGGCGTCGTTACGTCGGGCGCTGCCGCAGGAAATCACTTAAGAGAGGACGCTCTGCAGTCGTACTCCTCTATCCTTCTTCCGACCATTACAATGCTCGCCAAGGCTCTCATACTTGTCGCTTCTGTTTTCTCTCGTGCTATTCCATATGCTCGTGTTGAGTTGCACACTGTGAAGATGGTTAATCAGTCAGTACATCACCACCTTATGGATCTTGCACTCTGCTGACTGTTGTATAGATGTGGTACCAGAATTGTAAGTTCAGATTCGAGATTCAGCCCCCACTTTCTTATTATCCGGTCATCGTAGCTCACCCTAAGTCAGAATTTCACAGTTCTCTCGACCGGAACTGAAGAAACTGGCACGGGTCCCTTCGAATCAGCAATGGCGTGAGTTACTCTCCTTGTATCACTGATTAATTGGTTCTCATTTCCTAGCAGGCTCGACACTGACGACTGTGGTTTTAACCGCGAGTACTGTACAATTGTGGAAATAACTCTGAAAAATCCTACGGTGCTCGGGCAGGCTCTAATGTGGACCTTTCAGTCATACAACCGTAAGTCGTTATGTTGGGTTTCATGTTTCATTTTTTGCCAACGTTTCCAGAAACTTGTTCAATCCAACCACGTCGTTCTCATACTTTGGCGGGTGTGATGGAGAAGAAGAATCATGTGGGTGCTTCGTGTTCATAATATATACAGTGTCGTCCTAACTGTTATGAATAGGTGACAATGCTTACTGTGTCAATGCATTTCATCTGGCGACAGACTGGGAAGTTCTGGTGCAATGTGAAGATGACGATGTAGTAGTCCTTATTTTCTTCTCCCGAGATATTGATGTGCAATTCTCTAGGTCTGGGTTATTGTCACTTTTTACTAGATTCATTTACTGAGGAATGTCACAAATAAAACAGGCTGGTCCTTTTATCAGGTCCTTGAACTTCAGTATAGGCTTCATAGGATGATGCATTATTTCAAGGACATATATTTGATCTTGTTCTAGATCCCTTCGATTGTCTGATTACCCTTATAAAATAGGATCTTCATTTGTGCTTGAAGCACCGCAGGGTCAACAACCAAGGCTCACGCGTAGATATAGCTCAGGACTTGGTCGTAGAGCCTCTCTTCAGAGGTTTTCGGCAAGTGAAGTGAGTAACCATGGAGAAATAGAGTTATACCCCCATGTAGAGGGAGTGGGAGAGATATATGGATCTGGTTAATGGATTCCTGTCTACATAATCCATCTATATATCAGCTTTCCTTGAATTTTTTCACAAAGGTATGGATGCTCATTGAAGGAGGAGACACATTTTGGTCTGACTTCCACACAGACCTTGAACCTATGGTCAGCTCTCCAACCTGTTATCAATGGAATCTGAATGCTTTACTGTTAGTCCAGTCATTATTGTTTGCTTCAGCTCATCTCATGTAATGTTTTCAGAAAATCACCAATTACCATTGTCACTGTATCCTGATGATATGACTGTGGGGCTGCATATCATGTGCAACAATACCCTGGTGCTGGTCAGAAGTGAGAAGGAAACCACTAGTGAAGCTCAAGAAGTAGCCTATTGAGTATCAGAAGGGGCCCCCAATACCTCTCTGGCCTATAAAGACTGACTATCAGCATAATAGTTGATTGTACTGGAAAAAGGGTAATTTATCTTGCTCTATCAGACATTTCCCAAGTGCTAAACTGCACCAGTCTAGCAGAGCCTATAGCAGAAATACTGTCAACATCTGGACAGAGAGGTGCTTCAAGGCTTGAAATACTATCTGTTCTATAGTTGATAATTCATTTGACTCTGCAGTGTCTGCACTCAATGGATTATTATCTCTGGCTCTGAAATGAATTTTGGCAGTTGTTTGAACATGCAAAGGCATAAAAGAAAAAACCAGCCAAGATCAGATACATAGACTATTCTATTGGACCATATAAAGCAAGGGAATTGGCTGGTGGCCTCTGAGTCAAGAGTCAAATGAGACTTTGACTCAGTGTGATTCATTGCATTGCTTTAAATTAAAGCATGCACATTATTCAAACTTTCCTTTCACTGTTACACTCATGATGGCTGATTCTGTTCAGCTACTAGATGATGAATTCAAATGTGAACTGATAGTAACATCAATTCTTCATAGAAGAAAGCCATTACTGGATACTGATCCACCTTGGATTGAAAATGATATCACTGCATATAAACAGGAGATCCCTATTCTAGAGCTGCAAATCACCTCTTTGATGTGCTAAAAAAGAATGATTAGAGCATTCACTTTCCAGACACAAAGCACTGCTGTCACCTATCTTTTACCTTCTATGGGATGTTCTCTTGGAGATATTCTCCTGGGCCATGCATCCTCCCAAGAACAGCTATGGAGATCTTGGCCCACCACTTTTGTCACACTGCATAACATCTATTGTGGGTAGCAATAAGAGATCATTATAACAGCTTCTGCTCTGTCAAGGACTATACTGATTGTATCATTGATATGGTCCTTGAAAAATCTATGCACTGGAAAATGATGGACATGCATGTGCAACTAGAATACCTAGAGAGACTCCTTTTAATTTCAGGGAAGACCCCTTTGCCCTTTTAATGCAAGCCTCCTGATGCATTTCTCAGGGAGCTGCACTATTTTGCAGACATCTGATACATCACTTGAGTGTCTGCACTCATAGAATGCCATATCTTCCTTCCAAAACACTCCACAGATCTAGATAGACCTATGGTTTACAGTGATACTGTGTTACAATTTTTCCACTTATCTTATCTTATCAAGTGCCTATCTAATTATGGGCACCTGTCCATTATTCATCCAGCTGGACTGGTAACCATGCCTACAATGAATGACTTGTACCATTGTGCTGCAACTCATGATGAATGCTTTGATGACATATGTATTCTATTGTTTCATGCATCCATAACACACTCTTTAGTTCCAACTCATAGATAGCCACAATAGGGACCACTATATTTATCACAAACCAAAATATATATAAATAGCATAGCTCTTGCTGTAGTAGCCCCAGCTTTGAGCTAATGTTTATTCTATACCACTCACTCTTGAGCCTACTTGCAAAGTCTTGATCCTCACAATGAGTCAGACACTATAGGTAGACTCCAGTGCAATTATACAAACACAGTAGAGCACCAGTTTATCATGAGTCTAAACTCATATGATGTTTGGGTCCAACATACTCAGAGTGTAAGAGGAGAAGGTGAAAGAGGTGGAGGCAGATTATAACATGTGTATGTTAGAAGCAACATAGATATAGAGCACCATTCTGCAGTTAGATGAATCATTTCATTTATTCTATCTCCTATTATCTCCAAGATGATCCAATACATTATCAGTTCAAATAGAACAACTGAAGTTCTCAATGGTCAATAATGCAAGCATACTTGATATTATTACTTCACTGTCATTGAGAGCATTCAAATTTCAATCAGGCTTTATACTGGATGAAAATGAAATTGATCATGAGATTCATTCTCTTCAAGATTTTCTACCACAATCTGCTTGCTCCCTCAAATATTTGCACATCAGGCCAGTGCTTTTAGAAAAGATTAGCCATCTCATTGTGTATATCAATGTTGACTCACTCTCCACATTATTTGAAGGGGCTGACCATATCTCATCACTATTAGACTCATTGGCCATATCCAGAACTCTTACTGCTTTGAAACAATTGAGTCTCAATGTTGATGCTGGTATTGACTGGTGATGAAAATATGGTAAAAGGGTTTTTGATGTCATACACCAATAGTTTAGCAAGGAGCCAGCTGCAGCTTTTGGTGTCACAAAGCTATCCTGTCTGGATATGATGTGTGCTGATAGCAAGATCATCAATCAGCTGAATGATTGGGCTTGACATGCTTCAGAAGGATGGTTTGGATTGCATGACAGATACACTTTACCTAGAGAAAGATTATTTCTAGACTGAGTGGTGGTTGAGCAAGGACCATGTGTTATGAGTGAGTGAAAATCTTGAAATATGGAGATGTACATGATTTATGATGACTGAAGCATTTGGAATTAAATGTAGAACAGATGCTACCAAATATTTTTTCATTTCTGATTTCAACTGGGGTATGTGATCTGAGAGCACATGAGATATCAGGATGGTTTGATATAAGTATGGGAAGAACTATGCACACTTGAGGGATTAGCCACTTGATATGCTGCAGTTGCAGGTCAGCAGTGATGCTTTGCACAAGCCAACCTATGTCACTGGCACTGCTGCTAATCTCTGATTTTGATCAGTACATATCTCAGAGAAAATTGGAGTCTCTCACATGAAGAAAGATGACAGTGACACTGTGGTTTGACTTTGCCCAGATTGTAAGGCACTCTACTTCTTGAGAGCCATGGAGCAAGAGGATACATAATCAATCTTATCAATTGAAAAAAAAAAAAAAAGAAAAGATGGAGCAGTCACAATCCACAAATGGGAATACAAGTCAGGATGAATGTGCTCTGCAATGAAGAAGATGAAAACAGATCACATGATTGCATAGATTGCCACAACAAACAAGTCTCGTTCTCGAGAGATTACTATCAATTCGATAAACAACACACATATTTGAATAGAATACAATTCTTCGTTCAAAGAAAGTAGTTGAGAAATGTCATGTCATAGCACGGTGTGACGAGGCTGGCTACCTTTGATGGATCGAGAGGGCGGCTATCCTCGTTTTCAGACTGACAGAAAAGATCTCAACATGATTATCGCCTCATCGCGTTTTAATCATTTGCGATAAAAGTCCTCTATGCTGATGCACATGGCTAAGCGGAGCGGTAGTACCAGCATCGTGAGATGACATATCTAGTCCAGCTAATATACTAATGATTCTGGTGAAGGTACAATGTCGGAGGGGACGGACCCGAAGATGAAGAAGGGATAATGTATTCTATCGAATCCATCTCGCATATCGTCGCTCAAGAGCACGAGAAGGGCATTGAGAAAGTCTTGCTCAGTGCATTCAGCCAAGGAGCGTGCATGTTCTTGGTCATGGGCGTAACCCTCGACGATCTGCACATAGCAGGAATCATGATGCTCAGTGAGAAGATCTTACTTGCTGATAAGCTAACGGAAGCAAGAATCATTATCGTTCTGCTGTTGAGTCTCCTCATGGAATAGTAGGGTACCACCCCGACAACGAAGTATATACTAATATTCATCGCTCATGGAACTGACGACGACGTGCTGACCCTCGATGCGAATAGAGTGTGTGGAGGCTTTGAAAGCATCTGGATTTCGAATCATAGAGATTGCGAATGAGGCTGGGGGCATATCATATCATCTTTATCAGGGATTGGCACATGAGGTGGACGATTTGATGGGTTGGTTGAAGAAGAGTGTACAGATCATCCAGTCCTTGGAGTGATCCAAATAACATGAATCTATATAGCTGAACATAGATGGCATTGTAGAAATAGCAAAGTCCATAAATAAAGAATATTGGTGAAGAGACAACCAAACAGAAGTATCAACTGCATGACAAACAAACAGTAGTTAGCAATGTGAGTCTTTATCTGTTGGGATTTTGCTGGAAAGTTCTAGAAAGGGCAATCCAACATCATGCTGAGAGTTGATGAGTAAGCTCGAGAGAAAGAGAAAGTTGTGGTAAATTCTAGATATAAGCCTGGAGAGTATAAATATAAGCTCTGTAGGAGCTGTAGAATAAGAAGTTCATCCTATCTGGCATTACCAGCCTGGTGTCTACCCTGCACAACACCCAGGATTTCCAACATTATCCAATGGCCTTAAAGACTCAATGTCTCTGCTTATGAAGCAGGTGGTCCCTGAAGAGGAGCCATAAAAGCAAAACAGGGTGGAGCGATGGATCCCCATCCTCCTGTTGGACCCAGCCTGGCTTTACTAGCCAAGCTACTCAAGAAACAAACCATATCGGTGCGTTTTCAGTAGCTAAAGCTTATCCTCCCCTCGAGGTACGAGGGGGGGAGTCTTCTAACCTAACCCTAACCCAGGACACTTATCTGGTGAATACAGCTGCCTGGGGTTTCTTTAATAAGAGCAAAGGCACATTACCTTGGGACCTCACGGTCATAAACCCACCGAATGTAAGTTCCTGCCCCAGCATAACAATTAAATCTCATCTCTTCGACCCCTCTTCTTAGGTCCACGGTGTGAGCTCCCGCTCTTCTTTCCTTTTTATTTTTTCCACACACACCAAACACATCATCCGTTCATCAACGAAGTCCCGAACCCCCAATCCCTCGGATACGCGGTCAACGAATGGTATAACGTCGTTGTCCGTGGGGACATGAGTGCCGAAGACATCGCATCCGGAGGGCACTGCTGGGTCCACGTGCGTGATTTCACGGAGGCGCACATCAGGACGTTGTTCGTAGATGCTGCGAGGGGCGAGAGGATGGTCGTGTCTGCGGGTCCGTATGTATGGCAGGATTGGCGTGAGTGTTTCATCTCTTTCCTTTCTGCACATCGGAGACTTACGTGTGTGCGAAAGTGGATGCTGCAAACACTTTGGCTATGCGGTCACGTAGGTGTGCCGGGTGTTGCAGTGGGGCCTAAGTATCTGATGAATTATGATACGGGAAAGCAAGAGAGGATATTTGGGCTGGGTTTTAGAACGAAGGCGGATACTGCGAGGGATGTCTTGAACTAGTTCGCGCACCTTGGGTGGTGAATCTCCTTTATAAGTATCACTACGAATCGCACGTATTTTATTTTTGGATACAAATTTGAATTCATGGCGAAAATATTTGATAACTGATCTCGAAAGCAGTCAGAGTAAAGACAAAGCATTGATTTAGAAATTGTTCCCGCGAAGCCACTGCTGAACCATGCATGGCCAAAGCTTCTTTCAACTTGTCGTAAGAGACCTGAAGAAATCGAATTAATCGTCCTCTTTCACACTCTGGCTTGAGAGAACGATATGCCCCGCTCCATCAACAGGAGCAAATGCCAACCCCTTCGCGCTCCGCATCTTCCCAGCAGGTTAGTCCCAGTTGGCAGTTAGGGAGGGATCGACACCGAGGAGGGTGCGGATGTTGAGGTCGTCGAGGTATTGGAGGATGTATCTAGGAGGGAGGGTATTAGATAAGGGGAGAATGAGGAGGTTAGGTGATGGGACTTTGTCATTGGGTAGCAAATCATCACAGAAATGTCCCCGTCAATGCCGAGGAATGCTTAAGAGAAAACTGGAGACTGTGAGACTGCGTACCGGCTTGTCGGTAAGGGGCGCTGAGAACCGAGCTGCAGAAGGAGTATGCAGCGCCGCAGTTGATGGAGTCGGATTGGTCCACGCAGGATCGGATCATCCATTTTCTGCATCTTGGGAGCTGACGAAACGGGAAGAGCAGCTGGCAAGGTATAAATGGATGCATGCATACTGCGGACTTCATATAAACGCAAGTTTTCCTATCTAGGATTGGCGGGACAGAGGCTGTGGTGCATTGCACGTCGAAGTATGATAGAACCATTGTTATGCCATCTGTTATTCCATTTCCTTGCTGAACAACTATGAGCTCCGGAACTGGAGGAGAACATGGGTACGTACCTATCATTACAGACGCGAGGTTGATAGGTGTCTGACCAGCGGCGAAGAGCTTCACGTTCTTGTCATATACAGCCGAGGCCAACAGAGGGGGGGTATCTTCCCCATATGTCCAATAGAGCCGGAGAGGATAAACTGCAAGACATACACCATATGATTCGCCTGCCATGTGAAAGACAGCGGCTGGATAATAACATGTTTTATCAGTCAAAGCTTCTGGACAAGTACAACAAATTTTCTGCCCGCGTCAAATCTACGCCATGAAACTGATAAGGATTACAACATAGAACTGTACATGATCTACAGCTACAGCCATGTCACCACTACAACTCAAGTATAAATCTTACAATTTTCGCTTCCCTTCACGCCCATGTACTCGGCCTAGGCAAAGAACTCAATATCAGCACGACTCTGCAAATGAAAATGCGCACCCGAAGAACCCGCCATCAGGGACCGTCAACAAAGGCGTCCCATCGTTATCCGCATTACTAAACGGCACCGTGTTCCCCCACCACTTCTGAATCGTCGTCGCACCGATTTCTCCATTCATCGGGTACTGCAGGCAGAAAAAGATAACAACAGCCGAAACTGCTACACCCGAATCCATAGCCGCCGAAAGGACGTAGTTATACTTTGTCCACCACGAAAAATGGCGCCGACGGATGATGTATTGGAAGATGAAGCCGACGATAGCCCAGGGGACATAGTTGACGGCGCTAGCGGGAGGGATTGCACCTGTCCCGCTGAAGATGACCGGGAAGCTAGGTACAAAGTTAGAGGCGTTACAAAACGGTACTTGAAAAAGCGAGAACGTACTTGATGTAGCGGACGATGCTATTTGGCCACTTCAGGCCGATCAGATAACCAATTACTGGACAGACGAAACCGACAAGGAAGAAAAACACCAAGGCTGGAAAGAAAGGATTAAATATTGGCTGTTGTGGAGTTCGCACTAAAACACACACCATAGTACACCTGCCCTTGGGAGAACTGCCTCGCTGGCCCAATAACACCCCAAATGATGCTCGCAGTCCCAAACACCTCCGTCGAAGGACAGATGAAGCCATCCTTCTGCGTAGGAGAGCACAGGTTTTCGATATTGGTGAACATCCATGCTTGGACGCCAAGCTGCGTGGTACCGGCGATAACGGTTGCAACCACCTGGGCCCAGAACATCGACCGTGGGGGAATCTTCATATAATGGCCCAGCTTGAAATCGGAGGTGAATGTCAGAGCTGCCGACGTCTGTCAGCAATCGGTCGATAGTCCAAAAATACAGCATACCTTGCGCCATGGTGATGTACCCCCAAGTCTTGAACATCATCATCGCGACAGGACGACCAGGTAGGGCATATCCAATGATCAACTCGGTGACGACGTTCAGTCCGACCTGCTGATTCGTGATGGCTTGGATCATCCCAATGGGAATGACATAGACGAAGGAGATGACTAGTGCAAGAATAAAGAATTGGCTGCGCCATCATTAGCGATAAGATACGAACAGAAATAACCACCACATACACAGGGAACTTGGTGTCCCAGACCTCAATAGAGATGACGCCAAATGCAAACATAACGACTAGAATACACGTCAGCATGACGACAATATCACATCACGAAAGAGACTCACCAAAAATAATTGCATACCACCACTCCGGCACCTGACGATATTGCGACATGAGACGCGCGTGGATATCAGGCTGCTCATGCATCGCCCGGCGCGCTTGTGTCCAGATCTGTTTGCGGAAGTACAGGCTGATTCGCGTTGGTCAGAATCGGCGCCATCGATAGACCGAGAAAGATTAACGTACAAAGCATGCGTAATCGTAGCGGTGATACTCGCAAATGAGAGGCCGTAGGAAATGGCGAATGTCGTCGAGATGTACAAAGGACTATACGCTTTGTACGCATCCTCGTTAAACGTGGCGTCCGGATTCACGATCTTGGTCACATCGTAGGTAGCGCCAAAGTGGTCATATGATCCCCGGGACGAAATCCTACCGGAAAAAAACAGGTCACGTAAGGTCTTTCATGACAGAATGAACGCTCACGGCATGTATTTGCTATCCCATGCGTTCGAATACTGCAACATGTGCACCATCAGCCATGCGGCAAACACAGGAAAGAGGGATTTATACATAGAGCGCTGGAGTAAGGATCCCTAAGAATAGACGGATATCATCAGGGCTCTCTGAAATAGAACGGGAAGCAGGCGATACGTACAGAAAAATGTCACGAATCCGGCAAAGATGTTGGCTTCAGCCCACCATGGCGTGGCAAGCGGAGACCCGATATACGCAATCTAAAAAAGAATCGTCATTCGAGAACATGCAACACTATTACGAATCGCGAGCACTACTCACCTGTGCCCAATCGAACGTGATGAGACTCATACCCATGCCATGCACGTAACCAAACATCTGATTCACTGGTACATTCTCGGGCACGATCCAGCACACCCAAGAAAAGTAGCTGAGCGCCTGGAACAGGTAGCCAGGCAGAAAGTACCACGAGAAAGAACCGAGGAAGGCATAGAAGAAGAACCTTTCCCGGCTGATACCTCCGCGGGTACCGATACCGGCATAAGTCTGAGCATGCAAGGTGTTAAAGAGCGCACAGGTGACCAGGTTCGTCGGCCAAACTAAATCGAATTAGACGGGGGTTGAAAGATAAACTGAAAGACGCCGCATCATACTCATCGAAGGTGGCTGCACGAGGAACCGGCGGGCAATGCCTCCGATGGAGAAGCCGATAAGCTGTGTAGACATTACCACCATCCATTGATCTTACGCACGGTACGTTAGCAAATATATGGAACGTAGAGACGCACAATCTTACATCCAAAGTTATATGTTTGATTATAGTAAACCCGCTGAACGGCAACGATATCAGTGGCGTAGGCACTCCCAGAACCCACAGAAGCCATGATCGTAACCAGAACCTGTCACTCCACCATTAGCGCAGATCACCCAAACAGATCTCCGACGTACGTGTTCTTTGATACTAAATGGCCCGGGATTCAGCGACACACCAAAAATCTTCCAATTAGGAATGGTCCTCGCCCAGGCCCTACCGATAGGGAAGACAAGCAGTTGGGCGACGTAACTAGTAACCGTGACGGAGGGATAGCGGAAGAAGAAGAATTGGTTGAGACCCTGGATGAATGGGTTGATTCAGAAATTTCAAACAGAACGAGAGGGTCGGAATAGAAGTACCGGGATCACGATGGCCCATATCAACCCAAGCACCCAAGACCGCAATGTCGATGCAGGAATGGATGGGTCATCAGTGTTCGCCACGGCGGAACGGACCTCTGGATACGGAGAATCATCCTCTACACGAAAGCAAGGTCAGAGCTGAGAGTTATCAAAGACTGACGAGTTGGCAACGCACCTAACAATCCTGCAATTGCGGCCTCCTTGTCGATATTGGGATCATCAAAGTCGGGGAGAGCAACAGCCTCGAGAGCCTCAATGTCAGGCATAACAGCCTTCTCCGCATCGCGGGAGGACATGCTATCGTGTTTTGCCACCATGATGGAGAGGGTAAGGACGCCCAGGCGTTAGAATG
The DNA here is from genome assembly GCF_019112545.1 of Guyanagaster necrorhizus. Lineage (NCBI taxonomy): Eukaryota > Fungi > Basidiomycota > Agaricomycetes > Agaricales > Physalacriaceae > Guyanagaster > Guyanagaster necrorhizus. The sequence goes on from NW_025064959.1 coordinate 44,093, forward strand.
CAGACCTATTTTGTACTCAGACGGAAGGATAGGTCCATATGCTATCGAAACGATAAGGAAAACGGAGCCACCCAATTCGGAATCGGTAACTCACGCCGAACGCCACCTGAACCTGGGATTATCGCACCGACGAGAGCATATGGAAGAGAAGTCCGCCTCGTTACTTCTCACCAGCACGTGGCTCTGTAATTGCCTCCGTTCACTTCAGAGGCGTTCCAAGCAATGGGTTGTTGTGTTCCTTCATTCCTCGTCGCGTCCCTAGATATTCTCTCAATCAAGATATGCGATCAGGACGCAAGGAAACATAGAACGCACACATGATGCTAGACGGATCAAGGGCGATGACCAGATGCTTTGGCCAAATGGCACGCCCCCGTTATATCTAACCTTTTTCTCAACATGCTACCTGACGTGTCCATATCATATCAGCCACGAGGTCGAACAATTTTGACTGTCACTCACCAATATGTGACGTCTGACCGATTTTCCATGCGGTGCTGCCAGCTTTGAATACGTATGAGAGCGTTGACGACGCAGATTGTGATTCATAGCGATGGAAATCGCAATCGTGGCGCGACATCCCTCATAGACGGTGCTTCTACGCCATGATAGATACCAAGGTACCTCCTAGGGCTAGTCGGTCGATTACGGTTGATAGGCTTCACCGACGTAAACAGACTTAGAGGGTCCAGAATCGACACGGAATGAAACATTGATCGAAGAATTAGAGGGAATAATAGTCAGTCAGGTTCGAAGCAGTGTAAGCGACCGACTGGGCATGTTTCGCAGGCTTTCCTACGTAAAGTGAAGTTTGTCCTAGTACACTATACATGTTCACTCGTCCCCGAATGACAGCGCGAGACGCCTCGCTAATGGGGAAACTTGCATGTGGCAGATCTTCAATAGCGTGAGAACTAGATATAGCAGCCAATGTGTTCAGAAACCCACGAGAGATAAGAACACAGCGCCGCTCTGGATGGCTCGGGATATTTAACACAGCGAATGGTGGTGCTCCAACACCCCGCTATAATTATCGTAGCCATTGACGTGCAGCGTATGGCCAGGCCGGTACATGCACAAACGAAAACTCCGAGCCGTGTGTCGATAAGACATCCCATCTCCCCTAACCGGTAAGGGCCAGCACTCCAACGATGCATATTTTACCTACCAAAGATTAAGGTTGCTCGAGAATCTACTAAGAAACAGAAATAGTCGATAAGGGATACGTGACAAACAAAAAGTAAAGAATATGCCTTACAGGTTCCGGAATTAGCACTATATTCTCACGTAGCACAGGGACTTTCGCGATGAAGGAACTGAGACAAGGTTGGCTAGGAACGGAATATGAATCATATAAAACATACTTGTCGATAAAAAAGAGCTATAACAATCCGGCCTGTGAACCCATGCGGAGTTAGTACACCGGAACATAATAGATATTGGTCACCTTCTGGCCGCCACGACCGACTTAACATTAAACGAAATTAAAGAGAGAACATGAATCTCGGATTTCAAACCATCACAGACATTGAAACATACGCCACCTCCGAGATCTAAGACATCAGACGCGAAGGCCGCATTTTTAATCAGCTTCTACGCTTCCTGATATCACGAACATTCAAAATCAAGCAGCCGCAAGTAGTTCCACGAATGTCTTTCATGGCCTTCAGTCAACCAGGGCTTCTTGCGCTTCGATTCGCTCAGATCACTAGCGGTGATGATTACGCTGATCCAGATACAACTTGAAAGAGAGGCCTGGATGACACAGGTGACGATGAGGCGAGGCACATTTGAAATCGCGTTAGAGCCGCGTCAATACCAATCTGGCTGAGAGAAAAATGAGAAGCGGAAGAAGATCGAAGGCAACCGGTAAGACGTACCAACGCTTCCCTACGCGAGAGTCTGTTGGTGGACAGACAGGTTGAGTCCAACTGGCGTCGAGGTGTGCTGAAGAACGTGTGAAGAACTGCAAAGGTGGGAAGCCGCTGGTGCGCGATTCCGTCTTTCACAACATACAGTCGAGGCCTGTAGCATCTTCCAGCAAGTGTAAACGAGGTAACGGACGGGACTTGCACTGACATTACAGCATCGGTTCACCAAGCTCCCACGACCCGCCACCCACAAAATGCGCAAGGAGACACGCCGAAGGGCTAGGTCGATCCTACCAATCAAGATACGCCATAACGTAGGGGGTGTGAATACACTATGGTAGAGTAAGACGCGGCGATATCAGCAGAAGGCGACTGCTCACCCTCGGACATGGTCCTGAAAGCAAGAAACCTGGATATATGCACTCAATATGGCATCGGTTGCTGTTAAATGAAGAAACACACAGTCACCAAGCCATCACCAGACGACCACGCAGCAGGCACGACTGCGCGGCAACAACCGTGAGTGAGTAGTAAGAAGAGAGGGACTCCCCTGGTCAGGGAAGGGGGGAGACAAATGACAAGGAAAATGAATTTTTATACAGAGAAGGTAGAGAGCGAGGAAAGTCTCGTCGTCGTCATCGTGGTAGAAAGGAAAGTCCTTCGGCCCCGCACGGACCGGTAGGTAGCGCGTGCCAGAAGTTTTGATAGCGTCTTCGGGTTAGGGTTACAATTATCTCTTATCTCTGTTTTAATGTTAATGGTGAACAACCATCTCTCCAAATACGAAATGAAGGGCAATTCTATCTCAACGATGTTATCTGAGCTTCAATCCAGCTCCCTCATTCTGCTCCTCACGATCTGTATCTAGGTCCTACGAGCTGTCCGATGTTAAAGCTCGAGGGTTGGTAGAGAGTCGAGCTCTTGTCCACAGGCTCATCTATGGAAATATGCAAGCTTCCGGAAATTATCAAATTTCTCGAGTCTTGCTTTGATTCTATGCGTTTCTTCTAGCCTCATGGTACTTATTTCTTCCTGTCTGCTGGAAATGGCATGAAATCCCGATGTCAAGCGCTAACGGACCTGTATTTCAAACTTATAGGCGAGTCACCGCCACCGTACGTGGCACTGTCTCGTCTCGATACGAGGTTACTTCAACGAGACGGTCGCCTCATGTGTGAGAGTCTAGGTGGGTGAAATCGTTTCCTCTCTGACCACTGGTGCTAATGACAAAGACTTATAGTAAGAAAGTTTCAAAGCTAGCTATCATAGTCGCAACTAAAAGTGACCTTTCCCAAATTCATCCATTCATCTCATGAGCCAGCGATGGCCACTTTGAGTGGTAATCCCCTGCGTGAAAGGATGAAAACAGACCTGATCTCGGTCTACGTCACAAATAAAGCCCTCTCTCGCTTTCAGCTGATCGCAGTGTTACTCTACACTATTCCTACGAACCATTCCGTTTTTGAAATCTTGTCGGTTATCACGGCGGCGGTGATCGTTGTCCGACTTCAAGTCAAATTAGAAACAAGGAAACCGCCCTATCGTGCCATTCCTCATGGGTATAAGTGTATGCCTTCTACTTGTTGACCTTTCTAAAATAGGTGTGATGCTTTATTGAGGGGTGCATTTGGGGAAAAGGCCCGTGATGACTTGGTGATCAGGGTACTCGATCGGATAAACTTACCTCGTCATAACACGACGGTCACAGTAAAGACACTTTTTCTCTGCTGGTCGTCTCCTCATCGAAGAGGCACTTTTACTACTTTTATGACATAGCTATGTTTTGGATGCACAATTACTCCTTGGCTATTCTGGTCACGGTTCATTGCATCAGAGCTTCTGTGACCATGCTTGCAACCCCGCCCGCGATAGCATTGGCGTACTCCCTAGATATGAGATTATTTTACTGTTCTACAAAGCATTGGCGTTCTATTAAATCGTCTCATCCAAATGCTTATCGCAGTAAACAAGCCGCAAACGCAGTAGTAATGGCCCGTTAAGTTGCAGCTCAGTCAAGCTGAGTCTCAAAATATAACAGATAGTCAAACATCTCCGTAATTCCCTTAACTTGTCTTTTTTCGTTCCTCCCAAAGCCAGTCCTCTCCGCCTTGTCAGATCTTAAAAATAGACTCAACCAATACTCAGGTAATCATTTGATTAGAATAAGACTCCGTAAGGTCACAGATCTCATTTCCAGCATCTTCATTTCAAAAGAATTCGACCTTCCCCAGGAGCTAGTCAATCACATTGTCGACGAAGTCCAACACGACCATGAAACTCTACCCAAGCTCATCCTCGCATCCAGATCCTCCCGGAACAGATCGCGACACCACATCTTCCAATAATTCAGGCTAGAGGACTACCCACAACACAAACAGAATCTGATCTCTGATATTCACTAAAGACAGCCCGATCCCCCTCTCGTCAGGTGCCTGTACATTTATGAGGGTAGATCCAGCCATGATGGCCCTTCCTCTCTTCCAAAATGTCACCCACATCCACGTCCAAACCAGGCTCGAAGACCTCCACCAATTCGACGCCAACGCACACATCCTCTCAACGTAACCTATAACAACATTTCGCATGGGAAGCTCCCCACATCCACCTGCACCATCAAAATGCATTACCGCTACAGCGACGTTTTAAATTTCGTGCGCTGCCACCCTCCCAAACTCCAATACGTCTCTCTAGAAGATCTCTGTATCTCGTCACCGCCCAAAAAACACCTCTCCGATCTACAGGCCTTTCATCCACACCCTGAACCTTCGCACCGGTATATTGAATCACTGCATTTTCCATTCCAACCATTTCGGTTGTCACTGTATTCTCCCACATCAACCACCCATGCCTTCGGGGCTTCGAATTTGACAATGTCCGCATCATCGTCTGGCCCCTACCGCCCGTGTCCTTGCAGAAACTCTGCCTCTATTCTGTACCTTCAATGTGAGTATTCAACATTCATCTGTCAGTGGCCTCATATCTCAACTGATCCACTCGGCAGATACGGACTTTACCTGGCTGGACGATCTCCGTGTTCCCTTCATATCCATCTGGACCAAAGCCCTCATCGAAGAGCTCAACACCGTCCCCAGAAATCCGTCCCTCCGGCGTCTCCAAATCATCCTTACCTTTCGCCTTCCCGAACCTTTCTATTCCGTAGTTGAACGCCCTCTTCAGATTGGCTATGGCAATCTCTAGTCGAAAACTCTCGGACCAACGTCAGCATAGATATAATCATCATCAACGCTGTCCCATACTCGGAGAGATTACTGGGATAATAGGATAATCTGGTCTCTCGATGGACAACGAACCTTCCTGGATATTTTGTGAAGTTCAGCTCATTGGACGTGAGGGGTGTAGACAAGGGAGAATCCTGATGACCCAGTCGGACTTTTTACTCCATAATGTACAAACAATACACGTCTTATCTCCGCCCTCCTCTTCTTACAGCGAAAATTGCTATTGAGCTCTTTTTTTTTCATTTACACACTACTCTTTTTCATTATTCAAACGGTTCTAATTCTCGATGTCAGTAAACCAGAGACGCCCGAATACAATTGAAATCTCACATCCCCGAACTCTAGCGCTCATTTGGCCATCAACGACCGGACCCAGTCCTCTCTCTCCCTCCCCACCCGCAAGTCAAAACGCACTCCAAAACTTCCCGGATGCATACCCGGCTCATCAGCAAAAGCCATAGTATCAATCCTTTCAGTAGGAAGAATGTCAAAAGCCCACAAAAGAAGCGCCGCATTAATGAATAGCGACCTTACAAAAGAAATGAACATTCCAAGAAAAGAGACATGTCACGGAGAAAGCTCACCTATTCGCAACGCGCGATCCAGGACAAACTCTACAGTCAAGCACCATGAGAGATAGGCGCACTCAGGAAACGAAACCTCACCTCCGACCGAATCCATAAACGAATTGCCTGATGTCCTCTCTCACCTTCCCATCAACGATCCATCTCTGAGGATCAAAATCTTCGGGATTAGGAAAAACATCAGTGGAATGGAAGATGGACCTGGTGCTGTTTATTAGCATGGGACATTCTACCTTCCAGAATCGCGGACATACCAAGGCGAGGCAATAATTGTAGCCCCTTTAGGAATCATATAGTCGTGCTATTTTGAAAACAATTCCAGAAAATGGACACAATAGGACCAAGAATCAGCACTAACCCACACAATATCTTCCGACGCGGCATGAGCGATGCCTAACAAACGATCAGCCCGTCATTGACAGACAGAGTAGTGGCTACGTACCGCTTGGGAACAACGGTCGCCTTGCCAAGGCCTTCGTCAGTCCCTACTTCCAAACTTTCCAGACGCAAACACAACTGACCACCTAAAACACTCAGAAACGAATGCCATCACTTGCGGGAGTCGCTCTCGATCTTCAAATGTCGGGCCTGTTCAACATCTCAATTAACAAAGATCACATCGAAGCGCCGAAATTACTGACATCGGTCCTGACCAACCAATTCATCGATTTCTTTTTGTACAACCTTTGCCGCATCAGGAAAACAGGCAGCGGCCATGATAACAAACACCATCGCAGACGCAGTCTAAAGATTGGTATGGCAGTCAGTAGTACCGTAAAGAAAACCAGAAGCAATGAAACCCGAACCGTATTAGATCCAGCAGCAAACATCGAACCAGCAAGAAACGCCGCCTGGTCAAATGACAACTTCTTTTTATCCAAGAGATCCTTCGCGAAACAGCCCAGAACTTCTGCCCCACTGGCCTAAAAAGCTAACATCAATATCTTTCAATGAAACGAACCAATCAGCACCCCTACCATTCTCTCCTGAACACCCCCTAAACATCGACGACACAACGCCTGCGAATCTCGATGCCACCTCTTCAGCTCTGCAAGGTACCCAGGAACCCATCTCAGAACAGGAAACGTATCCACGAGGTACGCCCCCGGGAGAATGGCCCTGCGAAACCTTTCCGCATCTCGAAGCATTTGCTGGAGATCAGGATCATCGAAAGTCGTAGGCGTCGTCTTCCCATACGTCAGGGTAAGAATCACAGACGCTGCATATCTATTGGGGAACGCTAAGCCCAATGCAATCGGACCATATAACAAGGCACGTACATCTTGGTGTGCGGCGTAAACCTTTCCGGGTCGTCAAGAACATTAAGAATCAATTTCTTCGCATGATAGAACTGGATGGGCTCGTAAGCCATAGCTTTGTTCGTCTTCAGATGCGAGTGCAATGCCCTGTAAGTCATACGTCAGCTTCAGGCGATCATCCGCCGCCGCCGATACCAACCTATTCAAAGCCCTCCACCTCGGCGTATCGCTCAGCAGAATAGGCCTAAGACCCCCAGAAAACGTTTCAGAGGCAGCAATAGCCCGTGGTCTGTCCGAAGTCTGCATCCCGCATTTCTCCATGATCTCCACAGCAGCCTAGAAAACATCAGTCCAACAACCGAAGCACAAAAGAAGACAAACTCACATCGTATCGACCAACCACAATATACACCTTTCCAAACCTCTTGAGCGAGAAGACAGGCCCGTACTCCCTCGTCCATTCCTCGTATTTCAAGAAAGCGCTAAGAGAATATAAGCGGGCGATAGCAAATATAAACCGTCACAACCGACGCACCGTTTCCTGGGAAGATCATTCCCGAATAGCCAATGTCCAGGAGGGCCTGGTGGCAGCGACCTCGACTGAAAACGGCGAGAAAGAAGCAATCCAGCTGTAAGGACGCAAGAAATCAATAAGAGCAACCAGGTCATCGTGGTAGGATGCATAGATCGCGCAAAGATAGCATGGTTGCTTAGAACAATCAAGGACTTGGCATTGGAAAATTCACACGAATACGGTCACGATGGCTGAATGTGAACCGTGCGCATGAATGTATTTAGATTACGGCTATAACGTGCACCAAGCCTGTATTGAAAAGTGGTAGAATTAGGTAAAAGATTCTGGAGTCTGGGATTTTTTTCAGGACCAGTGTTCGTATATGCGTGGAGACCGTGGCCGGTTAGCTTGTGTGCCACACTGTGACATGTAGAAGAGTATCACGCGCTCGATAGTAGAAGATCACTGAGTAGGACTCCATGAGATTCGTGAACTAAACAGTGTTGGCAAATTTGTGGCAAATTGCACAAGCGACGCTGTATTTATAGATCGGCGCTTCCGGTCCCACAGCGCGTAGCGAATTGATACGTTCGAACTTTCACTCAACCGAGCAGTGCAACGCCAGCCATCTGGCGAACCCCTCAGTTTCAGGAGAACATTTCACTAGCTGAAACCAATTGGCATCATCGTACCGTCTAAGGCGACATATCATGAATATACTGAGCGCAGTTCGAGGTGAACGTTAGATATGAATCTGAACAAACTCCGATTGAACTCTGACCAATCGTATCATACTGATACCGGTCTAGTAAATGAGTTCTTGAAATGATCATCAGGATCATTCAGAAACTAAATAGCTTCCCTTCTCCGTTTACAGTCCGACAACATCCTCGGTACGCAAACAGATTAGTCTTCAACTTCAAAACGGAGTCCTGCAGAGATTTTCCCTAACAGGCCCATGGATTTCCCCCCATCGTGACTTCAGTCGTGATTCTCATCTCATTTCAAGGCCCCGCGCTCTTCACTGACTCGCTCTACGTCTACGAGCACCACAGAGAAATCGCACCGAATGCTTATACTCATTCTTTCGTCGTCCACCTTGTATATCTTCATTTTCCTACTTGGAAGACAGTCCTTTTCGGACGTAGTATCCACCTGCTTGCTTTGAAACAGATTACCCACGCTTACATGGTTCTCGGTCCAAAATACAATGCGAGAATATCCCAAGCACCTACGGAACAATTTAGCATCGTACCCTTAATATCATATAAATCTGGACCGTCTTCTTTCTAGCGGAGGTTTTACACAAAGGGTATGGTAGGTCAAATGGTATTTGGATGTCATTAGCAGGAGCACGAGGCATGGTAGCACAGTTGATTATTTATTGGACGATGGTGCTCTTGATAACCATATATTACACGGTGAATTAAGAATTAAGCATGGGGCATCTCCGAGAACGAGGGGAGCGGCGTGCGAGTCTTGGTATACATAGGTAGCATCTCTGTCACAAAATTTGGCCAATGTCTTTCCTCTTTGCCCTCCCTTCCTTCGTCGGACTCGAAAGACTCCTTTCATGTTACATCGGTGAAAACCCAATGAAAATCCTGTTTCCTGATCCTGCATGGCATAATGGTACCGGTTAAGACATTTGCACTGATCGTCGGGTTCAACTCCCCACAGGATCTTTCAGGTATAGAGTGAAACCCCCTAGTTTTCGTCCTCGTTCTCAAATGGTAGCATATGGCTCTCATAATTCCAAAATACAAATCAGACATCGAAAAACGCGTCTCCTGTACACGACATGGCTGGTATACAATCTCGTACTGACGTATGTGCCATCCATCCAAAAGCAAAGAGCTAAAAAAGATAAGAAAAACACGAATATCAATAAATTACCCTCCCATTACCCCGACGGAAGACCGATGGGACAAATACTCTGGTGGCGGCGTCCCATGATCCACCCATAACCGAGTCTGGCTCCCGAGTGAATCAGTCTTCTCACCATGCCTCTCCCCATGCTCCGCAGACTTGAAAGCCCCAGCAAGGCTCCTCCGTAATGACCCAATCTGCTCCCTCAGATCCCTCATAGCAGCCTGTCTCGCCTCCAACGAAATCAACGAATTCCGAACAGACCGAGGATGCGGCGCCAAAGTCGGCCGCGCGACGCGTTCTGGCCTTACGTCATGGTCACCCTTTTCCGGTGGGCTGGATTCTGCGTCAGAGTTCTTTGCAGCACGTTCTTTCCTGCCTCTGATGAGTAGGTACACGAGAAGGGCGCTGCTGATCAGGAAAATGACGGATACTATGGTGACTCCGATGATGGCACCGACCGGGATGTCGCATCCGCCAGAAGAAGTCGCTATGGCGGTGGCGGTGTATTCTGCAGCTTCAGAAGTTCTGAAGAGCGATCAGTGGATATATTACAGACAAGAAAGGAAGCGAGTTAACGAACGACGACGGCGGCGAGGGGGTACTAGTTATTCGTGCGATCGCATCCACTCGCTCCACTTCGAATTGTTCACTCTGCGCAAGGGGAGTGTCATCGACGGAAGGACTAGACGATTTTCAGTGATTGATCAAAGAAGAACCGGAATTCGTACTCTGATGTTGCATAGGCATGTATCGTAAACATCCTACCGAAGAATTAGCAATAAACCAACATAAGAACACCTAGCTTACCCATTGTCATTAAACTCGAGCGAGGCATTCACATTTCTCGTAAAGTTGTTCACCCACACCGCTTCGCTCGACAAAAGCGACTGGCCATTTTGTTCGTAAAATTTCTTCAAAAAGAACTCGGACGGATCGTCATTAGAATGAACGAGGTACAGAGTAGTCGGTTCGCCTGCATGCACGATGCTGGGAACCGTGATATTGAGGGCAAAAGATGGTGCCAGGAAGAAAAGGAGAAACGTGAACCTTCGAACACGTGAGTAATCCCGCTCACAGAGACAGCAATTGTAACGTACCAGAGACTGAGAACAACCATTCCTGCCTTCCCAGGCCAAGGTAAACGCAGGAGCTCGTGTGCGCGGTGAAGACGACGAGTCGGGGGTTGAGGACAAGGTGTTCGGTTATTGTCGAGCCATGTCGTGCCGTCATTTGTCACAAACAAATGAATCAGGGTTGTCAGTGGAATAAAAGCGCCGGAATCATGAGAAGTCTCTAGGCGGCCGTAAGGTTCGTCGTACCCTCGAAAGATCAGCTTCGTTAACGCACCCTGTAGCCATGCTTAATTCATAATCTTTCCCACTTCAGTTGCTGTCCTCGACGCAACTTTGAGGTACCACTGACGAATTTCAAGGGAGTATGTATCGCCAGAGGGATTCTTGTAAAAGAATATCAAGCAAAATGAAATCAGGGGAAAAGAGGCGCCCGAGGGCATGAGGAAATAAGCAGGACGACAACGAATTACGCATGCACGCCGTGAGGAGAGTGGGAGGAAGCAGAGAGGTCGAGAACTTTTTTTGTACGGAATTTGTATTCGGTGATGGCCGGACGGAATATACCGACCCAATTCAACCCAGGGCCATTCTGGTTTGATAACTTATTCATTCATGTATCATACTATACCATCAACGCAAGGTCCAGTGCTCTGTATAATCCTTGCCTTTATGCAGTAGGGAAACTCGTTGAGAAAACGCGTGATCTGGAATTTCTCTTCGCATCTCTATTTAATTACATGCCATCCATCGACGAGCTCGGACCCACCCCCATACGGAATTCAGCTCCGTTTCATCACGGAACCGTATTGGTCAAAAGCGAAACCAAAAGTATCGTGGGTTTCGAAAGGCACCTCAGGAGAACAGCATTCTCGTACTTTTCCTATACATCTGAATCCCCCGACGCGCCGGGGGCTTCGTGTCTTCTTCATACTATCGAAATCAGACTCCCAATTTTCTGTGTCAATAAGAGGCGCGCAACGTCTGCTGTGACGGAAGCCGATTTTATCCTTTGTATCATTGAGAAAACAAGAACGGGTCTAGGATACCATGTACCCCGCCAACAACTTCCGCTCAGAAGCCTATAGTATTGATATCCATCAGCACAACACAGCACTATCACCATGCGGTAAAAACCAACTCACCAGGCTCACATATCCGAACCTCAACCACGCCCCCCTTTATCAATTCCACAAGTGGGACCTCAATCTCATTAAACGGACCCACATCCTGATCGTACAACGACACGATCTCGACCTCTAACAACTTCAGCGACTTGACCCGTTTCAGAGCCCCGTCTAATTCTTTCCACTGGCTCAACATTGAAATGCGCCCAACGCGAAGCGTAACTCGCTCGAGCACGCAACCAGGGAGTCCGCTCAACCGGAAGTTGTTGATCCACCATATGATAACGAAAAAATCGGCCTGGCGGTCCCGGAAATGATCGTCGAGCACGATGGTGATCGAACGTAGATTACCGAGTCGGAGGGGCTCGTTCAGCCAATGTGTGCTGAAGAGGCCTAAAAGGAGGTCATCAGCAATTCTCATAGAAGGATAGTGAAATAATACCACATACTAGAAATACTGCGTGGCGGGTGAAAAACCTCGAGTTCCTGAAGCGGAATCGTTGGGCTATCCAACATCGTCTGTACACAATGCAGACGCTCCAACATATCGATGCAGACCTCCGCAACACGCAGAGAATCTAGTGCGATAGGAGAGAACGCCTCCGACATCAACAAACCCATATCAAACATCTCTTCTCTCTCCTCAAATACAATCAAATGCTCGATGGCAGGCCTCGCCCCAACAAACGATCCATAGCTCCGCGTGCCCATCTTACATCTCGCAAAAGAGAGCTGTAGAAGAGTATCCGTAGACCCGGAGATGAATGAGCACAACAATGCCGAGTCTCGGAAATGGCAAACGTCGGAGCTGATGGACTGGTACGCGTGAGAGCTCAACGCCCGCTGGGCAGTATCCTTGACATCGTCCTACTCAAGGCAGCGTAAATGAATGTTCTTCATATTGACAAAAGACGAAACGAGGCTGGGGAACGTGTCTTCGAAATCCACGCTGTCCAATCTCTTATTATCGATACACAGAGACTCAACCAAGGAGGGGATATCAACGGGGGACGACTGGCAGATTTCATGAAACTCGCAGCACCGCTTCCACGTCGTCAGAACAACGTTCCGGAACAGATACTTCCTCGCCCTCGGAACGAACGCCTTGTTAACCAGACTGCAGAACAAAAGCGTCCTGCAGCGTTCCCGCGACATCGCGGTTCCGTCGTGTTGGATTTCGTCAACTATGGCTTCGATGAGTTCTTGAGGGAGTGACGCCATCTGGTAACGGGAATCAGTAGAGGGGTTTCTGAGTCACCGATGGATACGATGGTGGTTGAAAGGCAAAATGATGAATTTGAATTTAGAATGGCAAGTTCCGATACTGGTTATTGATGCCACGATAGGATGTGGATGTGTAGAGATTCGTAGCAAGTATTCAAAAAGTCAGGTATTACGTGGTCAAAGGCTATATAGAGATGAGAATACACTAGTAAGAGTGAGAAGGAAAAGGCATACATGTCGGAACTCGACCATCCCTCCGACCTTTTCTCATCATATTTATTTTGCCAGTGAACAAAAGTTCTCTCCATCAGATCTAAGGAGCCGAGCATCAGGGTCTTTCCAGGGAGCGAAGACACTGACGACGATATGAGGCGACTTCCGCACGGCTTTCGGAAGTTCAATTTTTGATGGAAGCATCAAAAAGTTAGGCTCCTCTGCGTACAAAGGCGAGTTGAGCTCGGCGTATGCCGTGTGCTATTCTCCGGGATGGTACTTATGGAACAGCTCCTTCCAGCATGACTCGTACAGGGCGCCAATCTCGGTGAGGGGAGCGAAATAGTCTGGAGGAATCGGGGGACATAGAGAGGTAATCGAAATGCGTGCCATAAACCCGCTGAGCGACAAAAATTTTGTTCACGGCAATCCCTGAACTGCCGTTGTCCGTAGGCTGCTTTGTATCTCCGAGCACCGCGCCATGAGCGGAGCCGGTCTTGGCTTTGCCGCGAGCAGTACCCGATGGCCGTGCAAATATGAATGAACGTTCGTTTGTCTCTGATAATTTTAGTAGTCTCGAATCCAGAGATGGTACCATGAGCTGCTGGGAACGTTGGCCCGGTCCGTGACCACATACATTAGGGCAGGTTTATCGTACTTCTCCGCTTATTTGTAGCTACAACTGCAACTATCAGTCGCGAATACCCATTCCCTCTCGGACCTAGCAATACGGTTCTACTGCGATACTAATCAACAAATTAAGCATGGTAGATTAACCTGTAGTGGTGGATAGCATGGAAACCCACTTCGTTTCTTTTCCGCGGACAAGGAGGAATAGGCTAACATGGTCATCGAAGTGGGGCAAGAGAAGAGTCTGTTGATAGAAATTGGAATTAGTACTTGTATTGTTATTCCCATCCATCACCTCGAGAACGTGAAACCCGTTTACTCTGGATCTTCACGGATGTAGCATGAGTGAAGCAAAGGTCAGACGATGCATCGTCCGCCACCGAACAGTCGTCACAGATTACCATGGATCAAAATGAGCAGCAAGAAAGAGAGAGCCTCTTATCCGACTCCTTCTCGCAGGCAATCGTCGCCCATAAAGCAATAGACGCCATTGTCTACAAAAAAACATCAGAACACAGACCGGAGAACTGACTGGCCAATACGCGCCAACGACCGGCAAGCCAGGCTTATTAACCGTCTTCGCCAGGTCCTTCGACGCAACAGCCAACCTCACCACATATACCGTGCCCAAGCAACCCTATCTATCTTCGGCTCAATAACAGGGAACTCGATGACCAGCGGCGATCCCGAATCAGGGTTATGATATTTCTTCAGCGCGTCGTCCCCACTGAATATGGATGTATTGTCACAAGCAAGCGTGACCCGCCGACAGGAAGAACCTATTCCGGTTGAACCACCCGGCATTCTTGGGCTTGAAACGCATGAGCCTGCTACACCAATCAGCGCCGCTGCCATGGTTGTACTATGGTGACCTTCCTTGGATCGCTGCATCAGTCGGTGGCAAGAACGGAGCAGATGGTGTTCACAATGAGATTCCCATTAGAGTCCATACGAAGCTGAAAAAGAAAACAAAAAGTTGACGTTTTCCTTGCCATAAATGAAATGCGAGGTGACCCCCACATTTCCCATGACACAAGGGCGGGACGGGCACTTCTGATGCATAGTAGGTTCGACATGCTGACGGGATCATAAGTCAGATTGCGAACGCCTTAATAAAATTGTCCTATCGGTCTATCAAGGCCCTAATGGAAGCAGACACTGCTTTTGCCTCAGCGTATAATGATGGGTCTTAGCAGCCGTCGATTCGAAAAAAAAAGGAACCCAACGTTCGATTACGGCCTAATGATACACTGAAATCAGAGTACGCCACACAGCGCACCTATAACACTGAGCACCACCACGACCATAGGAACTCTTCCTTCTCGTTCACCGCCAGTCCAAAGGCAAGTCCCCGCAGCCTTCTGATGCACCACAGTCGTCGTGGCCGGTACAGCCACTTCGGTCGTACCATTCGGCAGAACCTCATCTTCAGTCGATACATACACGGGCTCCATGATCACCGGTGTATACGTCGCAATGTATTCCTCATAACATGGCGCTTGAACAGGATTAGCCCCAAGAAGAGTAGTAAGGTTTCCCGTAGCTAACAAGCATGCTCAGGTTGATAGGGAAAAAAAGGGAGCGAGGGACAGGACATACTGATCTCATCAACAGTATTCGAAATATAACACTGCACATCTTGATCAATGGTAAAGGTTCCTGCAGCAACACAGCAGGAAGGGTCACCATATGGGTTGCAGTGGCACTAATTGATGGCTTTTTGCAGGACTCCAGACTCCCAGCTATTAAAAATGTCAGTATGGTAATCATAGCCAGTTGGATTGCCATTGGAGAATCTGCAAGCAGATAAAAAGACTGAGAACAGAAAGATGGCATGGGTATCCTCACACAAAAGGCTGTCAAGGTGTCATAGTGTCACTCTGTTGATCCTGGAACTCTTGAGTGACTCAGTATACCTGTAACAGTCAATGGGCTGTAATTACTACAATGATGTGGGCACATTTACCTCCATGAATATCTGTGGAAGAGTGACAGGATACTTTGGGTCATTACATGTCTCATTGTCTGGCCCCCATTGAAAGAAAGGCAACATGAGATTTGTGATCTTTAGAGTGTACATTCTGTAAGATATCAGTTTGGTTTACACCTGAGTGACCTTCTGTATCTTTCCATCCAAACAGCTTGGAAAGTTCTGCCTCAAATGAAATTAGCAGATGCTATTGAATTTGTCTAACCATAAACATACAATTTGTGATCATATACCAGATGTGCAGTCCTGATTGATGGGAAGCTCATTGTACTTGGTTGATACACTATCAAAGTTGAACCAAAAGGTAATAGTTTCTATGTGAAGCCGGATGCATTGAGAGTGCAAAGGTTAGGATCTCCTGTAAGGTGTTATCAGCAAATGCAGATGAGAGACAGATGAGATACAGACCAGAGATCATCTTAAACTGCATAGCCATGTCAGAATTCACAGTGTGAGAATGGAGATGAATAGCAGACTCACGTCATCAGGAAATGGGATTGTTAAAGAGAAATTGTCACTGAAGAGGTAGTCTGCATGATATGTCAGTGGGTGAACATTCATGAGACAAGTCCAAGTATATCTTAAAGTAGGGTTAATAGGAAGATATAGCATAGTCAATGGGTATGCATATCACAGCACTCTCATTCACAGTAACAAATGATCCATCATTTTTCCTGCAGGCAAAGATATGTCATTCAGTGTCCAGGCTGGAGAAGCATGAAGCACACTTACTACCAGAAAAGATGATTTCAATGTTTGGATTAGAAGAAATCCCAAAGCACCATGTGAAAAAGACATACTAGATACCAATAATCACTCTTATCTTCCTGAATGGGTAACAATGTACATTTACTATCTTGCAAATTGGCTGTTGACATGTTTAAGCTAAAGCAACTTTCTCCTAGTACTGCTTGCCTTCAGAAAAAGAAAGCAGATTGAAGGAGGTAGGGTCAGACCAGAATGAACATGAGATCCCACCATCCCTGGGTATTGAATAGGATCCATTCGTTGTATTGTCAGAACATTATCTGCCACCATGAAATACATGAGCCTCTGAAACTGAACAGGTGAGAAATGAAACAAACCCGCGGCCATCAACCAGCATGAGCACAGATCTGGGATCCAGGAAAGGGAAAAGAAAGAGAAAATCATTACGGTCATGATGACAGAAGGGGAAAAAGGCGGCATACGATACACAAGCTCGTGGAAACAATGAAGACAATGATTTTGTTCCTCAAAATAGTATCAGATTCACACGTATAGCCATCGATTTCTCTGCCGCGGAGGTGCCGCGGTATTGACCTCCACTCTTTCTCCTTCTGATCATCTCCGCCACACAATTTTCTCAACGCAATGTCATTCCAGCCGCTGAACGTCCCGTGGATTCCTTTATTTCCCTGAAACGTGGCTAAACGAGATACGGCGGTCGACCGTCATTCTGGGTCTTTTTGAAGCAACGATTGACAGCACAAATTCTCCAAACAGACGAACATTCATTTCGTTGCGTTGCAAAGGCTACCGAAAGTATCGGATTCGGACATTCTCCTGTTTACATTCCTCGGCCCCTCGGCCCGCATGGCATGTTTCCGCCAAGGACTTCACTGTCAGGGCCAACACAACATCATGCGGATTTATTGTCTGTCGCTGCCGGGAGACTACACTCACAGTTAAATACCTCAGTACAAGTCTCTCTCTCATCTCTCCCTCTCCGATTCACGTCGCTCCTTTTCTAGATGGTTTCAGATCCAACCTCGCTCGAGCGGATGCACCAGCTATATCACCTCCCCGTCATACCTCTGCCTGACGAACTCAGCGATCCAGATACTCTATATCACCCCAATGCTCACTTCGAGCTGCATACCTGCTCCCCTCCACGAAGCCCCCATCACGACCAATGCATGTACACCGAAGACTCCCTCCGCCTCGAGAAAACCGCCGGCCTCTATGCGGCCTCCATGACCCACCGTATATCTCTCCCCACATATGCACACCCCTCATCACCAATAGTCTTGCGCGAAAAGCTCTGTGGCGGTTTCCGCGAGGGACGCGTTACTCACGTATGGACTGCTACCAGGGCTGGAGAGACGGTTATCGCGAAAATATTCGACCCTCTCTACTTCATAGATCCCTACGAAGGCACAGACCCATTCCCATTCGTCGATCTCTCCGTATCCCGCGAAGTCGAAGCATACCACAGGCTCGAGCCTCTCCAGGGCACGCGCGTCCCGCGGTTTCTCGGGCTATTCGTCTCACCCCTACCCACACAGGGCAATCGCACGGTATACGTCCTCTTACTCGAACACGTTGCAGGCCAGGACGTCCGCTACCTCGTCCCTCCTCCAACATCAGATTCCGATCCAGACAAAGTCGAAAACCTCTGTTCGGCCCACCGTTCTGCGATCGTGGATTCAGCAGTGAACGTCTTTTTCGACATACTCATGTGTGGTGTGAAGCAGCGCGACATGGCACCGAGGAACGTCATCATACGGCCTCCGAGACATCGTGGAGACGCGTTTTGCGCCAAGGAAGACTGTCCCGTGCGGTTTTCAGTCGACGCCAGTAATGTGGAGAGTGTGATGATTGATTTTGAGGGATCGGAACTTTGGGACCCAGATCACGAGTTCTACGATCAGCAGACCAGGGAGAGAGAGATGCATTCGCTGAGGGAAGATTTCTTGGAGGATTGGTGGTATGGAAAGTACGGCATATGAGTTATCACATTGCACCTATCCAATCTTTGTTTTTTAGGACTATTTTTTCAACCTTAAAAACATACCCGCCCTAGTAGTGACGATTATCCAGAGGCAGGAAGACAATAGTCTCCAGGCCGACGGGTCTATGCGCTGTGGGCTTTGACCCCACCTTATTCTCGGGAGCCCCCATGGGAAATCGTTTATTTGAGTTACGCTGTCACACTGTGATGGTTGCCGTTCTAGGTTTACCACGTGTTGCGTCCACTTTTCCAGAAAAAGCCACATCTCTAGGTCCCTGTAGTAGTAGCTTGACCGCGGTCTCAGAACATATTCTGTCTACGAAATCAAAAGAGTACCAGCGCGATACCTTTATTTTCTCAACGCACTTTACCAGCTCAGCTCCTTGTTGGTGAGTATCGGATCACTTGAACCGTTACGAGTCACGCGCCGACGAACGCAACTTGTTTTCAGGGTTAAACCAGCGTCTAACACCAGTCAACAGCACGACTTTGCAACTCCTAAAGCCCCATAGCAAACCCTTCCATCTCCGTCCCCTAATGGTATAAAGCCCAACGGTCCCCCCATCCCCGCGAACTCGACAGAACCGCTCCCGACAGGAAATTGCGGCTGGTATGACTCAGGTTAGGCCCTGCTGGCAACATCGTTGCATTATACTAACACTCTACAGATAACGTCGAAGCAACTTTTTTCCCCACGATTACGACTATGCCCAATCCTACTTCTTTTGCAGCCATGGAATCGATTTGGACAGAACTTCCTGATCAGGGGACAATAGTATGTTCCTTTATATTTTCTGATCCTCCGAGCCAGCCTCTTCCTGTAGTTTGCCGTGATACCGTCAGTGGCGTACGCAGTTCATCAAAAAGACAGGCACCGATGCTTCGTTACTGGAACTGCATTGATTTAGTATGGATGTTTCCGCCTCCTACACTGGCTTGGTACGGCCAAAGTTTATATTTCGATGTTTGCACTGATGTGATGTGTGCCTTACTACCAGTCTCTTTATCCGCCGCTGAAGGAAAATTACGAGCCTATATTAGAGTTCTTCGAAACCGCTTCTAATGCCGCATTCCTGCACAAGGACCTCATCCCTTTTTCCCTCGACAATGCTTTCAGCGTTGACGTCGACATAAGCATACTTCCAGTGTACCCTCAGCTTCAGAACTGATTACAAAGACCTCAGGATGATCATCGCGTTTAAATCTTTCGCGATATCGGGCCCGCTCAAAACCTTTTTCCGCCCCATCTCAGAGTCTTCCCCAATGAGGGGCTGGTACCTCAGAGAATATTTTCGGAACTCTCTCAAAGTAAATATTCGCTATAGAGACATTTGCGAAGATTATCCATTCCATGCAGTTATTGACATGATGAATGATCTCCGGGTCGCATGGTGTGGCAGCGGCGAGGAAGCACTTGAACTGGCACCGATGACGGATCCTCGATGGCAAACCGTTATCGAAAAATCTATGGGAGAACAGATTGTAACCCCGTTCTATGGAATGCAATTACTTCGCATATTTGTGGGTGCGCAATTTTCACAGAAATATTCTGTGGAGAAGAACACAAAGACTGCTGACATCATCGTCTTCGTATTCCACCAGAGCTTCCCTTCGGATACCTTGGGCTTCAGATCTCCAGCGAAAATATTCACGCTAGCCACCAACCGTAAGCGACTTTCCTTCGCCGTCGCAGCTGCCGCGGTAGGAGACCAAAGCTGGTGCATTGATCATATTTCTGGGGCCTTATTTCTACGCTAGGAGTGTAGTGCGCGGTCCGGATCCTCAGTGATCATCACGACAGCGTAATACCTGTAGCTAGAACCGAAACTACCGCTAGCCATTCCCCATTCCCTCTTCTTCGACATTGCGATATGTCCCCGACGTATTTGACGATGGCGAACAGAGACTTACATTAATTTATGGGAGCATGACACCAAGGTTTGTGTTCCTTTGCTTCTAGAACATCAGCTCATTCACTCTTTAGCAGGTTCATGGAAGGTCTTGTGGGTTGCTCGTTCTCATTGTAATCCTGTTCAACTTCTTATTGATTCCATGATAGATTCCTCGTAACCATTGATTGTGTCCTTGCTCTTTCACCGTTCACCTCGCATTTGAGGTCGATACGAACTCTGATGGGGGGTGGCATAGGAGGAGATGGCAAAACAAAAGAGACCCTGCTGGTGACAGGTGTCCGCTCTTTGTTCGGATTGACAAGTTTTTATCCACCAGTACGGACAATTCCGGCAGGTCCCCAGAGCGTATTACCCTTATTTTCACCCAAGATTCTACCAGGTAAGGCATTTCCTGTTTTCTTCTCTTGCTCAGCTCACGGAAATAATCCAATGGTTCTGTCGTCCTTTCGTCGAGGCTTTCGTTTCAGGTCCGACGAAACATCGGTCTCGTCCTTTTCACCTTCATTTATTCCGGACTACGCACAACCCACAATCTTTTCCTCAACCTTCGACGTCCTCTCTTTGGATGAGTCCTCCATGGCTTCCTCCTCGGACCACAGTTCTTGATGCAGTGGTCAATCCTTCTCTGAACGTCCAGACTAGCGGTGGAATCAACGAGCGGATCGGAAGGTGCGTCCCTAGATGATATCTAAAACGCTAACTGTTAACATGTAATTTTGAAAGCTCAAATTACAGATGGAGTACCGAGAAGTGACAACAAAGGGAATTCGAATGAAATACTATGACATCATAGGGCCTCGGTACGAGCGATGGTAATTGATATAGAGAGATAAGACGATCAGCAAAGAGAAGGACAAGCGCCGGACATAGAATTCTCAGAGTGCGAGCGACCGGCTGCCAAGATTTCGGAATGGTGCCCGTGTTCCGTTGGTTGATCATTACTAATGATATCAAATGGGGTCACGCTCTTCGTTGGCAGCATTCCAGAATCGAGACGCGTTTAGAGACAAGGAAGAATCCGATATTTCTGCTGTGAAAGACATCAGCTTGAGGCGTACATACAACATCCGACATTCGTGTTAATGGCCAAGATCTGTATCATGATGGAGCTGCAGAGGGATCGATCCATCACGGCCGCCGTGGAAGTCTCCGATAAAGATAAGACAGAGAAAATGTGGCGCCCATTGTCGTAAAAGCTTGAACGACGCGTCGGTCAGTGAGTCACGGGCAATATCACTAAGACGCGGTCACGTCTGATCACGGGTCCTTAGTCACTCTTCTTTGTCATAACATCCTTCAGGCGATCTTAGTTTCAGCGGAGCCAAAACGAATTTTCCGCAACCTTTTTACCCGTCACATCGCCTCATTTGGATAGTATTAGACTCAATATTCCTGTCGCCAAATAGCGCGACCAATACGTCAAAAAGCCATTCCTTCCTCTTTCCACCCATCATCCACCACCGCCCGTTCGCCCATGGTTGCCTTCGTCCAACGTCCCGCTCCCACTTTCAAAGCTGCCGCCGTCGTCGATGGTCTTTTCGAGGATGTCTCTTTGACAGATTACATCGGTCAATGGTACGAGCCCTTTCAATTCTTTCCCCGGAAGCGATAACGAATCGATCTTAGGGTCGTCCTCTTCTTCTACCCTATGTACGCACATATCCGTCTCTCTTATCTCGAGTCTGAACGACAGTCAGGGACTTCACATTTGTCTGCCCTACCGAAATCCTGGCCTTCAACGACGCCCTAGACGAGTTCACGGCCCTCGACACCAAGGTTCTCGGTGCGTTTGTCTTTGTCACATGGAGAAAATTCCCACTTCATTTCGTTATTGACATCCAGGCGTGTCCACCGACTCACAGCACTCTCACTTTGCCTGGGCCAACCAGCCCCGCAAGGAGGGCGGGCTCGGTCCCGACCTCAAACTGACCCTCATCGCCGACCGAAATATGTCCATCTCGCGCGATTACGGCGTCCTTCTCGAGGAGGAAGGCATCGCTCTCCGCGGCCTCTTTATCATCGACCCCAAGGGTATCCTCAGGTATTTCGCCACCCCTACATATTATTTCTCGTACCCCGTTTTATTGACGTCTCGTCTCTAGGCAAATCACTGTCAATGATCTCCCTGTCGGGCGTTCCGTCGACGAGACCATTCGTCTCATCAAAGCTTTCCAATTCACCGTGCGTTATCCAAAAAAACACTTTACCATCGTCATCTTATCACATCTTTGTTTAGGACAAATACGGAGAAGTTTGCCCTGCTAACTGGCATGAAGGCGACAAGACGATGAAGGCTGATCCAAAGGGATCTAAGGAGTACTTTTCGGCAGTGGGTGGTGATGGTCCGAACAAGCGTGCGCGTCAGGCTTAATCGCAGCTAAACGCAGGAGAGGAGTATCAGTAAGAGGAAAGTGGAATCTTAGACGGCGGCATAGGTCTAGATCGACGTTATCTCAACTCAATGTTCTTCTGTTCCCGTTGTATGATTATCCTTCTGTTAATGGCCATACTACAAAGTATTGCAGATCTCGCTGTCGCTTATTATATGCACAAATACATTATTTCTGTTTCCGATTCATTGTAGTAATTTCGCATTAAAGTTCTGTACCTGAGCCAATAACCCTGCAGACAAAACGGTATGGAGATTTCAAAGAAACCAGATGCGCACGGTCCACTATAACATCGAAAACGAAGTTTCAGGATGTTAGTAAATCTATCTGTCTTCAATGCAACGTCCCCTCTAAGGCCTCGCTCCCTTCTCCCCTTCTTCTCTCAACGCTGTCGTCTCCGACACGGCCTTCCGTCGCATAAACCACTGGAATGTCGGAAGCGTGATCATCGAAATCACCGTCCACGCGATAAGGATCCCAAAATGCAGGCCCACTAGGCCTCTCAAACATCAGTGACCAACGGGAGATATCCGTGCTGCCGGAAAAAAAAAACTCACACTCGTTCTTCGTTCCGAATAATATAGTCCGCATAGCGCCAGAGACATTGTAAAACGGCATCGCATAGCCATACCGATAGATATTGGGAAGCACAGCGAGGGGCATGAAGCATACGGATACATTACCTTTAAAGGAGTTCGCGTCAAACAATGGCGGAAAGAAAGAGGAGGTGGGCATTCACATATAATCCACAGAATCAGGAAGAACGGCACGAATCGGACCGTAAGGAGCGTTATCATCGCTTCGAGGGCGAGTCCCACCGAGAGCATACCGACGAAATTGACCATCCAGAATATGACAAAGCCTGCCTCTCCAAACCTGGAACATAGCCGGTCAGTAAGGAGGAGAGGGGGGGGGGGGGGGGGGGGAAGGACAAGAATGAAGGAGACGGATGCGCACTTGCGTGAGAAGTCGACTTGGAAGGCTCTGCTAAGGAGAGAGTAAAACAGGGAGATCATAAAGTATGCAATGAACACCGAGGTGAGCCGAACCCGAATGAGGGACCCAGTGGTTAATTTGGTTTCGAGGCCAGATACTTCTCGCGCAGATGCTCCGATCATCTACGTGGAAGGAGACTTTAATTCTTGTGTTGAGAATTAGTTGTAGAACGAAAGTTACGCACGACGATGAAGAATGATAGAATCAGTAGGTAGATTAGACCAACGAATGTGATAGCGCTAGCACTAGAAGACAAAAAAATGAGCACAATTCGGAATGACACAGAAGTAGAAAGACACCTACACTGGTATATCGAATGGTACGAGGTTGTCCGTAGTATAGCTTATAGGCTCGGTTAAAATCTGTGGCGCCGAACTGGCTATCGAGGATAGTGATGAAGACGAGGCCATTTGTGCCACGAATTGTTGTGCATATTCCTGGCATATATCAATTAGGAGAGGTTCGACAGACGGCAGTATCAATGAGCGGCTGGTGGACTGACGTCAAGGTGAACAGAGTTAAAAGAAAATTAGAAACGTACTACGCGTTTTCGTTCCTCGCCTCTACGCTGTAGAACGTTATTGCCTCTGAGCCATCATAAGAGGAATTCACTGATGATACCGCTGCGTTTAACGCGCCAGTCGCATTCGATTGGACTAGAGAGTTATTATCAGTGCTTGATGAAAGGAAACAGAGTCCAAGCGGCGCACCAACAACAGCCACCCAAGTCTTCTGCTCCACCACCCTATTAGCTACCTCCTTCCACCCTCCAGGAAAGTCACTCGCCGAAACCTGCGTGAATGTCACGTCACTCTCCGACGAACCCGCCGCCGTGAGGCCCCGCACAACCGCCTTCCCCACCGTCGATCCATCAAAATCAACGACCCAACCTCCCAGATTGTGCGCCGGAATCTCCCACAGCGCGCCCCAATATATCGAGAACACACAGAACATAACAAGGACCATCGCGAAGCACCCGCCGACGAGTGTTTTCAAGTATATTGATCGGGAAGCCTGTATCGAGGGCGTCTTGTCGAGAAACCGGGACGAAAAAGGGCGGTCCATGACGGGGACGTCGCGGTCCTCGGTGGTGGTATCGACGGACAAGCGGTCAAGAAAAAAGAAAGAGAATCAAGGGGGAGGGAAATGACGATCAAGGTCATGCGGGGTATATATAGGAACAATTCGGCAAATTTAAATACCCGGATGGTAAAGGGGGGGTCGCGTGATGGGGGGTTACACTGTTTGGTTGCCAGATAGTGAGACAGTTGCACTCAGGGATGACGAGAATAGTTACTGTAATGTTGTAAAAATGCTCAGAGGAGCGTTGACGAATGAGCACGGCCTGTGTCCTTGCCGATTAACCGGGAGGGGGAAGGTTAAAGATATGTTGTCCCGGATAAACGGAGAGGCCATCAAATGCGTTGTACTCAGTCATCCAAATCGACTGACTGTCGAGTTATCGACGATTTACCGGGTCTCAAGTTCCGCTTTGGGTGTGATTATTCTTGCTTAGCGTCTCGAGCCAGAGCCATTGCATTAGAATATACACTTATGGCATTATTTGACTTTCGGCTCCAATTGTCTGGGTGTTCAAGGCATTGGAGGAGAACTGGGCATTGCGACTAAAAGCGTTTAGCTAATAGTACACTTTCGTCGGATTCTTCGTTAATCCGGAAAGAAACATCAACGTATGAGCGTTACGCACTGCATCCCAGGGAACATCGGTGAGTGATCGTTGAAAAAGAAGCCGCATGTGGCTGCGCGGCTCGATCCTAAGCAGAACTCGCAAAAATCAGTGCAGGATGGACTAGACTTTCAAGGTAGGTAGGGGAGAAATATAAAGGACCTCCAATCTAACACCTCAGCTATTCGGGCATTATCGACCCTCCGAACCGACGTCCATTTCAACCGAAATGCCTTGACTGCTAGTGAAGCTCCATCTTCAGCACTCAATTATTCGTCTGCCAGCTTCTTGCCCATTCTTCGTCTGGTTTCGGACAGTGGGTGAGCAAACGTTCGGAACTGATTATTATCGTAGATTTCGGCAAGAGACACGTAGAAAGACCTTGATTTTCAGAATGAACTTGGCTTCCACATCGTGGCGCTAATGAAAGCGTGTCGCGTCTGTGACCATGACAATCTCATCATATTATGGCGTAACGCTGCCACTTGACTATTTTGTAACATCCACTACAGTCAAAAACCAATCCTACCGGCGCCATGAGTATCCCACATATTATTTCTACAAAATCAAGGGAACAGAACCGCAATACATTCACTTTCTCGACGTCTTTGCCAGCTCGGCTTGTCGTTCCACAACAGTTTCAGTGTCAACGTTGATGTAAGCACATCTTGAATCTATCACCGCCTTCACAGTGCTGACAAGATGATCATCGAACTTTAACATTTCGCGATATCGGAACCGTTCTTCCTCCCATCTTCGGGTTACTCTGAATGAAGGGCCAGATGATTTGTATCCTGGCTATCTTGAGGTTGGTTCGTGTGACGACGAAGGACTTCAGCCGGGGGCTCCACGATAGCACAGTGTCCTCGGAAAATATATCTGGGAGACGAGGTTCGCAGAGAATTATGCGCCTTCGGAAGAAGCAGATGAGAAGAAAGAGGCAAAGCAGAAATGATTAGTTGTAGTGAGCAGATAACTTTGTAAATCGCACGAATAGTGAAGGGCTTAGGATTGTGGAACTGGCGCGCAGCGAAAAGGTGAAAAATTCGGGTGAGCGCAAGTCTCGCAAAGGAAAAATAAGAGTGGCTGTACGACGTAGGCAAAGTAGAGCGGAAACATCCACACTGGATCAGTGCCGTCCTGTGACGCGCTCCCTGTGATGAAGCATCGACGCTGGTCTCGTTGGCGCACAACCTGTGATACCGGCGGTATTACATTCAACTGCCCAAAGATGTCAGTTCAAGGAATAAAAATAAATACTGGGTCACGACATCGTTCGAACGAAGATTTTTTTCATAGCTGTGAATTGGTGGACTGTAACGGGCCGCCGATGGAAGGGCTTGTCGTGGGGAGTTAGGAAATATATCCAGCGCTGCTAACCGGGGTCCAATGCTGGTTTATCCCTGGAAGCAAAGGGAGGCTTACTTACCAACAACGAGCCGAGCTGGGAAAGAGGGGGAGAAGATGAAAGAATGTGAGGGACACCCATGGCGCAGGCAGCACTCGGGGTGGTGGTGCTAGTTTTTAATGGCGGTAACATTGCCGTCACGGTGTACGGTCGAGTAGCAGCTTAGGTAACCTTTTCAAGGCCCTGTTAGTGCAAGCCAGTCTTTTTCCTCCTTCAAAATAGAAGAGTCTAATATGATCGCAGGCATATTTATATCATCTTACATACAAAACGTAACCTTCTCCTCTGCTTCAGTGCTAAAGACCATAATTAGAGATGTAGGAATTCCCGATAGAGTAAGAGTCTGGTTTGACTTCTTCGCCGTAAAAACATTCATAATGGGCCTGAACACCCCTGTCTCTAGGTTGTGCTCTTGGTCTTGTTGGAGGTGATCAATACAGTCTTTGACTCCGGCATCATCTGCGAACCATTGATTATTCAGAATGGTACGACGAGATTTTAAAATTGTGATTTAGCACTCTTCTAATGCCCGGGATATTCAGGTCAAAAGATGACTACAGAAGTCGCACCGAAAAGTAAGTAATACCAACATGAGTACTAATATCTCTGAGGCATCTACAACAGTGGTCTCTGCCGACGAGGTCGTTACCGTAGGTGTAATAAATAGGGAATGATGCTTTCATACCATTTAGGGTGCTCCTGTGGTATCATCTCCACCGCCGTCCAGCTATTCCTCGCCTGGAGAATTCGAGTGAAAAAATCAAACCTCATCTTTGCGTTCATTTATGTCCTTTCATTCTTCTCTCTAGGTGAACACTCCCCATCTTCGTTTCATACTGCATACTCAAATCGTCATTATGGCTGGCTCGGTAGGGATGACCACTGGTGTCTCCCTGATTCCTGAATATTCAAAATTCCACAAATTCGCTGCTACCATCATACTTGGGCTCATATGTTTTGCCTTGATGATATTTCTATTTCATGCTTCATGGGTCGATATCTCATTGGTTTGATCTTCTATGATTTTGGTTTTTCCTCTGAGTGGATGTGCCATCTAGGACAGGAGCCAAACAGGACTGGCATTTATGGATACCATTCTTATGAGGATCATCATATGTAACATATACATTTCTACTGTTGACTGTTCAATGACCCCGGAGACTTTAGTGACAGTCAAAACTGGAACCATCACCTCCATTGCTGCCATCCTCAATGTAGTCTTGTTCCTGCTCATCTGAATAAACTCTCTCCCCACTCTCACAATTCACATTCTGACTCTTCCAGACTTGTACAGTGTAAAAAATGCATCATAGTCAGGACCATTCTATGCATAATAACTGTTCTGGACATTTAGGAATTTCATGGTTGATTTCTGTCTTTCAAAAATCTACATTAATTCTCCTCTCTCCACATAAGCCTTCAATTCAGAGGCTCTTGGATACATGTTAACTATGACAAATTTAGACTAGATGTGTGATCTGGCTGAAACAAGCTAATTGATTCAAGGTGATGAAACATCAATATATTCTTCTGATGTTGGCCAAAACTGATAAGGTTGGGGTTGTTCCTCTAGGAAGATAAATCTTCTCCATTGACACACCCTCAGAGTGTTCACATGTGTAATTTTGCAAATTCTGAGGATACATTAAGTGTATTTAAGTCTATGATGCACACAAAGGCTGCTATGACTTGTGCACAAAGGAATGCTGCAACTGCACATGAAGGAACATTATGACTGCATGCAAAGGCTGTTATGACTGTGCATGTGAGGAAATGAGACTCAGCATTCTATCTGGCTGAAGTGACAATTGGTGGAGTGCATGACTTGCTAGCAGGATGATACCAGCAGGGTCCTACTGCACATGAAGTCCCAGCACTTGGCACTGAATGCACTGATATCAGCATGGAGATGCACACTAAAAATAGAAAGAACACAATCAGAATAATGATTGGCACTAAGATCAACACTTTGCATCACAGTGATTAATGATGCATAGACATGTGGTAGAGAGAAAGACATGCTCTGGACCAGAGGTATGAGGCACAGCCATATAGACCTGAATATTTGAATGACCAGCTGAAAGAGATGATACTAGGGCCAAATGGTAGTCAGAAGAGATAAATCCAGCAGTCAGAAACAAGTACCATGCAAGTGCTAGTTACTCCAAGGAGATAAGAAAAACAAAGAGACTAGTGAGTAGACAGGCTAGCCAAGCTAGCCTATGTCAGATCACTTGGAAACCATGGGCCTAGTCTTATGTCAGAGCAGAACATGCACATGAAACTATGCTCACAGTAGAAATGAATACTGCAGGACTCTGAGCAGGAGCTCTGCCTGTTAATAATAATATAACAGGTTGTATTAAAGCATGGCTGTAGAATAGTTAAATACCATGATGTAACAAGTAGTATACAAGTTTCTGACCCCTACTGTTGCAGTGTAAATGTCACAATTTTAGCCTCTAAATCATGCTCTGCCAAGGCTTAGTTTGATGCATTGAGACAATGGCTTGGTTTGAGATTGCCAAGACTTTTTTATACAGTATTATACTCTAGTCTCAAGCTAAGGTCAATATACAGATCAAACTCCTAAACTCTTGGTGTGACTACCACTTCAGTGCCAACACTGGCAGTCATAGTCTATCAATCTCTCTACCTTTTTTCTCTTATTATCATCTTATACATCCTCATCCTCATTCTTCTGCTTTATCTTCATTTAGTTTGGATCCTGGCTGTTGCACTGCATTGCATTTTTGATTGTTTGGTTATTGTCAGACAGCAATATAGACATAGAGCATCATTCTGCAGTTAGATAAATCATGCCATTTATTCCATCTCCCATCATCTCCAAGATGTCCCAATATCTTATCAGTTCAAATAGAACAAATAAAGTTCTTAATATTCAATGATGCAAGCATACTTGACATTATTACTACACTGTCATTGAGAGCATTCAAATTTCACTCAGGTTCTACATTGGATGAAAATGAAATTGATCATGAGATTCATTCTCTTCAAGATTTTCTACCACAATCTGCTTGCTCCCTCAAATGTTTGCACATCAGACCAGTGCTTTTAGAAAAGATTAGCTATCTCATTGTGTATATTAATGTTGACTCACTCTCCACATTATTTGAAGGGGCTGATCATATCACATCACTATTAGACTCATTGGCCATACTCAGAACTCTTACTGCTTTGAAACAATTGAGTCTCAATGTTGATGCTGGTATTGACTGATGATGAAAATATAGTAAAAGGGTTTTTGATGTTATATACTAATAGTTTAACAAGGAGCCAGCTGCAGCTTTTGGTGTCACAAAACTATCCTGCCTGAATATAATGTGTGCTGATAGCAAGATCATCAATCAGCTGAATGATTGGGCTTGACATGCTTCAGAAGAATGATTTGGGTTGCATAACAAATACACTTTACCTAGGGAAAGATGATTTCTAGACTGAGTGGTGGTTGAGAAAGGACCATGTGTTACGGGTGAGTGAAAATCATGAAATATGGAGATGTAAATTATTTATGATGATTGAAGAGTCTGGAATTAAATTTGAAGTAAACTTAGAAATGTTTTTGTAAAACAGATACTATGAAATATTTTTCCATTTCTGATTTCAACTGGGGTATGTGATCTGAGAGCACATGAGATATCAGAATGGTTTGATACAAGTATGAGAAGAACTATGCACACTTGAAGTATTAGCCACTTGATATACTGCAGTTGCAGGTCAGCAGTGATGCTTTGCACAAGACAACCTATATCACTGGCACTGCTGCTAATCCCTGATCTTTGATCAGTACATATCTCAGAGAAAATTGGAGTCTCTCACATGGAGAAAGATGACAGTGACACTGTGGTTCAACTTTGCCTAGATTGTAAGGCACTCTACTTCTTGAGAGCTATAGAGCAAGAGGATACATGATTGATTTTATTGATTGAAAAAACAAAGAAAAGATGAAGCAGTCATGATCTACAAATGAGAATGTGAGTCAGGATGAATGTGCTCTGCAATAAAGATGAAAACAGATCATATGATTGCATAGACTGCCACAACAAACAAGTCTCATTCTCAAGAGATTACTATCAAATTGATAAGCAACACACATATTTGAATAAAATACAATTCTTTATTGAAAGAAAGTAGTTAAGAAATGTCATGTTATAGTATGATGTGATGAGGCTGGCTATCTTTGATGAATTGAGAGGGCAGCTATTCTCATTTTCAGACTGATGGAAAAGATCTCAGCATGATTATCACCTCATCATGTTATAATCATTTGCAATAAAAGTCTTCTATATGTTAGATTTAAGTATCATGTGAGTGCAAACTCATGATAAACTGGTGTTATATCATGTTTGTACAATTGCATCAGACATTATGATTTTTCCACTTATATTATCTAGGGCATTTGGTGACCATGGGACAATCAATATGGCTAAAATAGGCAGCTTGCACTATTATCCTTCAGCATGCAACAAATGCCTCATTAATAGACAATATCCCATTATCTCATACTCAATGACCAGACACAATAGCACTGTAGCATGAGAACACATAATAGTAAAGACTATATTTATCTAGCATGAAATGTATATAAGTAGCATAGCTCTTGCTGTAATAGACCAGCTTCAAGCTAAAGCTTATTCTATACCACTTTTCTCTAGAGCCTAACTTGCACCAGCCTTGATAACACACTACTTGAACACACAAAAGTGGACTCTAACATGGTTGTGTAAATATGACACAGTGTTAGTTTATCATGTGTCCAGAGTCACATGTCAAGTGGGTCTAACACCAGAGTCCCCCTTTAATGTTGAACTCATTGTGAGGACCAAAGCTTTGCAGGTAGAGTCAAGAGAGGATGGTATGGAATAAACTTTAGCTCAAAGCTGAGTTCACTACAGCAAGTGCTATGATACTTACATATATTTTGGTCTATGATAAATATAGTCTGTCCTATTGTAGCTGTCTGTGGTTTTGGAACTAAAGAATGTGTTACAAGTGCATGAAACAATGAAGTGCATGCATTGTCAAGGCATTCATTGCAAGTCATAGTACAATAGCAGAAGTCATTCAATACCAGTGTGGTTACTGGTCTGGCTAGATAGATAATGAGTAAGCACTCAAGATTAGATAGGTGCTTGATAAGATAAAATAAGCTGAAAAATCATAATATTACTCTCTCCTTAAGGCTATCATTCTGATGGCTATAGTTTAAGACAAGGAGCCCATCTGGTGATCATGATAGTCAGCAATAGCATCATCAGCAGACATGTGTTTTTTGTTAACTTACTGATTAGATTCTGATCTTATCCTTTTCATTTGACAAGATAGTTGGTAGTAGTCAAGAGGCCTTGGCCACTGCATCCTTGTGTTTAGCAGAGACAAGTGTTGAGAATCATCTCAATCTTGTATGATTCCTTACTATTGATAAGATCCAGTTCAGGAAGTGATGGCTGCTCCTGATTTGGGAATGTGGAGGGCATGTACAGAGAAAGGAGGGCTTCATTAAAGACTGAGTGAATTTTTCAGCTGGTTGGGAGGATGAGTTTGTAGATGAAGAGACTTATTTTTGCAGTAATGATAAATAGACCTGTATATTTGTCTGCAAGTTTCCACTTTGGAAGAGGAAGATAGAGGTTTATGGAGTCTAGCCAGACTTTGTCACTGATTATATATGATACTGCCATATGCTTATGCTTGTTATACTGCAATTTCATTACAGTGGCAGCCTTTTTGAGGGCTGTATATGTCTCCTTTTGGATTTGTGACATTTGATCAGCAAAGGTGATGGGTGCAGGAGTTTGTGCAGAGTGCCAGTTGGTGGTCATTGGTGTAGGGATGATAGGCAGTTGAAGCATTGCTCTTAACTTGTAATAAATAGTACAAATCTGTCATGAACCTGATGATGAATTGAGGTTCTCAATCAGAGATTATGACTTGAGGCATGCTATACTTTACATACACCTCATCATGTAGTATTTTTGCCCACCCCTCTGATGACAGTTCAATAGTGCAGACAATTGAGATGATTGCTTTGGAGAAGCAGTCCATGATAGTGATGGTGGTGTTGAAGCCATTGCATTCTGGCAGACCAGTTATCATGTCTATCAAAATGTGGGTCCATGGCTCCATTCATACTTCATTTGAGTGAAGGAGTGCCACCTTCACCTATGTGCTTGACTTCATTCACTGGCACATCTCACAGGCTTTCACATATTTCTCCATATTATCCTTCATCTTTGGCCAATAATATTCCTATAGTATCAGCTCCTTTATTTTCATCACTCCAGGGTGTCTTGCCATGATGTGAGCATGCAAGTGAGGAATGATTTCTCTATGTAGCATATGATCCCTTGGGATGTAAATCCTCCTGTCATAGTAGATGAGGTCCTCTTTCTTAGTCATGCCTTAGTTATAATTGATTGAGGGCACAATTCTCTGGTCTTACAATTCTGTTCTCTGAGTAGCACTTTTGATGCACTCATAGGCCTCTTCTTCCATGAGCATGATCATTGTCTGGAAGTGCTTGGGCTTTAAGACCACCATCTCTCCATTGTCATTCTTCTCTTGATCATGGTCAGCATATTGGCTGAGGAGGTTGGCCTTCTTGTTTGCAGTTCTGGTCTTATGCTAAAGTACAAAGTTGTATTCTGCTAATTCCATGACCCCCCACACTTGGCATCAGTTTAGCTTTTGAGGAAGTTGGAAGTATTGGAGGTTCTGATGGTCTATCCAGATCTCAAACTTCTGTATAGCATCCATGAGATAGTGTTGCCACTCTACAAGCACGAGCATAATAGCAAGCAATTTTTTGGTATAGATTTTGTAGCTTTGTTCTATTTTTGTGAGGGCTTTAAATAAAAATGTGGCTGATCACTATTTTCCCTCTTGTTCTTGTGACAAAATAGCATCAATAGCTCTCTTGCTAGAATCCATTTCCGTGCAGAATTTACCATATTTGGATAGCACTGCCAGAATGAAATCTTCTGCCAGCTGCTTCTTTAAATAGGTGAAGGCATCAGATTGCATAATGCTCCAGTTTCAGGGTGCATTACCCATGAGCTGAGTCATCAGGTGCACAATCTTGCTGCAGTCTCAGATCAAGCAGCAGTAAAAGTTAGTGAACCCAAGAAATGATTGGAGTTTCTTTTTCTTTGTCAGTTCAGGCTATTCAGTCACCCCTCAAACCTTCACTGGATCCATGCAAATACTTCCTTCACTGATGATAACCCCTAGATACTCTGTTTCTAGCATCTCAAACTCACATTTCTCTGCCTTGAGGAATAGTTTGTGCTTCCTCATGATTGTCATGAGTTGGCAAACCAAGTGTCAGTGTTCCTTCTTGTTTCAAGACATGATGAGGATGTCATCAAGATAAATAGTGACTTTTTTAGTGGCAATGAGATCTTTGAAGATGTCATTCATCATCTATTGGAATGTCACAGATGAATTAGTGAGCCCAAAGAACATTACTGCAGGTTCAAACAGGCCATAGTTTGTATAGAATGCAGCCTTCTATTCATCCCTTCTTTGATATGGATGTTATTGTACCCTCATCATACATTGAGTTTGGAATAATACTTGGTGCTGCATAACTTATCCATAAGTTCTGAGATGAGCAGCAGTGGGTATCAGTTTTTAATTGTCATCTCATTAAGTTTATAGTAGTCCTGAATGGATCATAGTTTTCTATCCTTCTTTGTGATGATAAAGAATGGTGATGCCATAGGCAACTTTGATGGCCTGATGTTCCCACTTAAGAGGTTATTATTGAGGAACTTGTCAAGCTCTTCTTGCTCAGCATGGCTAAGGGGACAGACCTTACAGTCTAGATTGATGTTTACATTGGGAATCAGTTTGATGGCATGATTCCAGGGCTTTGGTGTGCTACACCATGGCTTTGTGAGCATCAAATTTTGGTTTTCCTGGGTCTACATCCACAACAGCATCAAGTAAGCTGAGCAGTAAGTATCTTACTTTCAAAATGAGAAACTATTTCCTCACTATGGCTCAAGCAATGAAACACCAACACAACCCATCCAGGGATCTGCTGTGCAATTAGCAACCCACAAAACAATAATAGATAGCTGCCTGCTGTCTACCTCTTTGTGTCAGGCATGCAACTTTTAATGCCATGTCTGCACTTAAGAGTGGATGCTTATCAGCTGGAGCCTGTGCATAGATGGAAGCTTCATCCAATCAGAGGCAGATCAGGTATAGATAGTCTTATAAAGCTATTCAAGAAGGCACTGGATATGGAGGGTGTAGCTGATTCAAGTGCAGATGGCAGACCTGTGGAGTGGATTGGTGGTGTCATGCTGGTATGGGTCAGATGAAGCCAAAAGAGAATGGTCTAGATGCTCATAAGAGCCACCACTGATAGGAAAACAGACCCTCAGGTTCTCAGTGTTTAAAGAATAACCTTATAGGTAGAAAGAGACCAACTTTCATAGTACAAAGCTAAGGAATAAAATTCCACTAGTCTCTTATAAGCCAAAGCCATAAGCATATCTAGAAGCCTTTGAGCCTGGTATCATACAAGCAGACAGCTTAGAGCAACCCTTGCAATCTCTCACTTATTCCTTTCACATTTTGCTTATATCCTGCCTATCCATTCTCAAAAGTAGAGACCCCAGAGCTTGTATTACCAATGAGCCATTTGCTCCAGGCAGATTCTGTCAGATCTGCTGGATTTCCCTCTGGCAATTATAAAAGAACTTGCAAGAGCAGATGCATCCTTCTTGCATCAGAGAGTTTGCTAGCCTTACAGCATGCATAGTAGACTGATACAGTCAATGTATTGTCATAATTCACAAAATTACATGTCTGGACATGCAGAGGGCATGTCACTGGAGCAGAATATATATGTCAGACAGTGACATGCATGCAAATAATATGTGAGAGACTCTAGAACAGAGTTCCAAGCATTGAAACTACTATATTTGGTGTCTCTTAGTAAGTACAGTAGTAGCCTATTTAAGCACTGTATTGTAAGAGTAGTAGACAAGTTTCTGACCCTCCACAGTTACAGTGTATAAGGCATAAAGGCCTTGTGTTCCAGCTCTGGATTTATGTTTGTAACTTTGGATGAGAGAATAAATCCACTGTTGATATCATTAAGAGAGATTTGAGGACTGCATAAGGCACAGAAGCTTGTGAGAGACTCTAATTCGATTTAATAAGAGGTTTTGAATTGTGCCTAGCCAGAGAATAAGAGAGCAGTGTCTGAAGGGCACTATCTTGAGTTTTTGAGGTATTTGTGATGTGAGGCACTATAGTTGGCAGAGGTTCAAACTCTTTGGGCCTGTGGACAGGGTTATTTGTGTTATTTCTGCAGATCAGCAGATGTTCAAACCCTTTGGGTCTGTTAGACAGGATTTTATTGTGTTTTTGTGTCTCTGGATCATATAGGTTTAAATCCTGTGGGTCTATGATCAGTTTGGAAGCTTGTGCATAGAGGTTTGAACCCTTTGGAACTTGTGGATATGTTTGTGAAGTGTTTCTGCTTAGAGTGCAGAGCTTTGAGTCATCTATTGTGTGTATTAGAGATTTTGAGTTGATCTGAACAGTGCTTGGAACCTTTTTGAGAGTTTTGTGAGAGTGTTTTGATATATTGTATTGAGCTACAATACTCTTTGCCTTAGGGCCCAGCAACATTCATTGCCACCTCTTGTTTTTATAAATGAAAAGCTTTGAGACTCAGAGATCTGGGACTGTTATACATGTGCTATTGCTATTTGCATGTAGTAAATCATTGAAGAGACAATTGTACTTTCCATATAATTACTCTTATCACATTACAATCTCCCAACAAACTAAGAAGTATTGTGTGGGTGTTGGTGTGGGTGTGATCAGTGTATAACACTCTGTGGCATCAGTTTTCACTTTGCATGCATGCAAAACCTTTTTGCTGTTGTTATCTCTCATATCTGGAGTCAGCCATAATTGTTATGTTCTTGAGCCAAGTGCTAGGATATTCTGTATTACTTCTTGCCTATAGCACATCAATTCATCCACCTCATAGTTATGCATCATCAATCAGTACTGCATGTGTCACATGTGTTATTCCTCACATGCATGTCATATTTGTAGTTCCATATGATTTCTATTCTCAGTGCACAAGCTCTGTGCTATTGTCAGTGCATTCAGTGTCAAGTACTGAGACTTTCTGCATAGTGTGACCCTTCAGTATCATCCTGAAGCTAAGTCATGTACTCCACCAATTGTCATTCAAGCCCATCATAGCTAGTACTTCTCATGCTTAGTAGTACTTTTGTACTTAGCATGTAGTACTGTATTTCACAAAATTACATGCATGCACATGTTCAGGGTGTGTCAATGGAGTGGTAGTACCAGTGTTGTGAGACAACATATCTAGTCCAGCTAATATGCAAATGATTCTGATAAAGGTATAATGTCAGAAGGGGTAATACATTCTGTTGAATCCATCTTGTATATTATTGCTCAAGAACATGAGAAGGGCATTGAGAAAGTCTTACTCAGTGGATTCAGCAGTGAGCATGCATGTCCTTTGTCATGGGCATAACCCTCAATGATCTGCACATTGCAGGAATCATGATGCTCAGTGGGAAGATCTTACTGACTGATAAACTGATCAAAGCAAGGGTATCACCCTGATGACAAAGTATATACTAATATTCATTGCTCATGGAACTGACAATGATGTGCTGACCCTCTATACAAATAGAGAGTTTGTGGAGGCTTTGAAAGGAGCCAGATTTCAAATCATAGAGAATGTGAATGAGGTTGGGGGCACATCATAACATCTTTATCAGGGATTGGCACATAAGGTGGACAATTTGAAGGGTGTTAGAGTGAGGAAGTAGTTATCTGTAATAAGATAATCTCAGATGGGCACTCAATGTGCAACAGACAATGTATGAGGTGCATGAAACTACATACAATGCTATATGTAGCTGCAGAGATCCA
Source organism: Guyanagaster necrorhizus (assembly GCF_019112545.1). Classification (NCBI taxonomy): domain Eukaryota; kingdom Fungi; phylum Basidiomycota; class Agaricomycetes; order Agaricales; family Physalacriaceae; genus Guyanagaster; species Guyanagaster necrorhizus. The sequence goes on from NW_025064959.1 coordinate 81,758, forward strand.
GTGTGGATACAGCCTGTATCTAAGAAATAGGAAAGAAATAGAAAATATTTTCTTTGGAATAAGCAGGCCTGACTATGGGTGTACTTGCAGCTCTGACACTCTGCCTGAAGTTGCATGTACTCCTAACTCAACTGGAAAATGGTTAGCCTTGATACTAGGCAAGGCTTTCATGAGCATATGAACCAACATCTCCTCAGTAGGACAGTACATGAGATGCATGGAACCATTTTCATTGTTGAGCATGCTAGAAAATGAGAACCAATTAATCAGTGATACAAGGAGAGTAACTCATGCCATTGCCAATTCAAAGAGACCCATGCCAGTTTCTTCAGTTCCGGTGAAGAGTCCCTGAGTGCGCACAAGGTGAAAACGGATACAGCAGAG
>NW_025064960.1:0-12500 GCF_019112545.1 Guyanagaster necrorhizus
CTAGTCGGCATAGTTTACTGTTAAGACTACAACGGTATCTGATCGTTTTTTTTTTTTTTGGTATAGCAGGAAAACATTTTTTCAAGATTGACGGGACCCTCAGTTACATAGTAACCAGATCCTATCTATCTTGCAAAACGTACAGCATTTGTTTAACACAAGTGCTGTTATGTGGGGGTGAAAACACTAGCAGCAGGACCTAGGGATTTATCCCATAAGGTCTTGCCTATCTACTAGCTAGAGGCCTAGGGCTTGCACGCAGACAAGTGATCCTAGTTTTAGATTACTCAGCTACTTTACATCATAGCCTTTCAAATACCTCCTTCGACCCACTAAAAACCTGCTTAGGCCTGAGCCAGAGTGGTCCCTTCAGTCTTATATTTGATGCAACTGTGGGCTGAGAGTTGCTGGAAAGTCCAGATACTCTTTGTGACTATGAAATCACCGTAATCAGAGTTTGAGCAGCAGTGTACTACACACAGTAGTTTGTGCATACACCATCTTTTTTCAAACTTTTTCACTCTATCTTTTCTTTTGAATCTATTATTGTACCAGTCTACTTCAATTCTCTCACATATATTTCTCTCTATTTCTGAGAGAATGCTTTTTCATGGCAGTACATTCTCATTCAGAACACATTCATTTCTTGCTTTCCATAGTGCCCATACTGTTTCACTGATGAGCAGTTTATATCAGAAGGACTGAATATTTTGTGTTCTGTCTTCATTCATTTTTCTGTAACTACCTATTCCTTGAACTATTCCTATTGAGCTTGGGTTCCACTCTGTTTGAAACATTTTCTCCCATAGCTTTCCTATTCTTTTCCAAACTTTTGACTGTCCTGATTTTTCACATCTGTGAAGAATATGATCCATTGACTCAATTTCTCCACATGCACAATACTGTGCTTCTGGCTTGAAATGTTTGAAGTATTTACCACCTTTGTTGACATCATGTATTGTCTTCCATATAAAATCTGCAATCTTGTTTTGGAAAGGTTGCTTCCACAGACCTTCATACAGGGCTTTTGTTGTTGGTCAGAGGCTTGTAATTCTCTCTATCTCATCTTTTGCATCTTCTCTTAGTGCCTTATGTCTTAGACTACTTTTGACTTCTTCTTTATAGATATTTAAACAGCCAGTATACATATCACTGAATTCTAATATTTGTAGATGGGCTCCTACTATCCAAAATTCCTCTGAAATTATAATCTCATCAAATTCATTATCTGGCTCTAGGTCTCTCCCTATATTTGCCAGTTTATCTGCTTTTTCATTATCAAGAATATTAGCATGCTCTTTCACCCATTTGAAGTGAGTGGGTGCTCTTCGAGTTCATATTAAATATGCAGCTTTTTCAATCATATCTTTGTTTGCTGTTTTCAGAAAGCCTGAGTCTTTTATTTTCTTCAGATTTTTAGTAAGAGTAGTGACAGTATATGTTGAGTCTGTCATATATGTTAGTTCATTGTTTTTTGGTACTCTTAGCATTGCTAAAATTGCTCCTCCTAATTCTTCTCTTTGTATTCCTAGAGGGTTTCCTGTTATCCTTTTTGATTCTTGTATTCCATTCTCACTATCTTCCCATATTTCTGTTTCAGCAGTTGCATTCTCTGATCCATTGTGTATGCAGGAGCCATCACCATATATAATTCTTTCCTTGTGCATATGAGGTGGGAGACCACGTCTTGCAGGCTTTCTTGGAGTAGCAATCAATCTTTTCATTCCAAATACTCATACTGCATTTTTAATTGATGTGCATTCAGTTATATCTGGATTAGCTGTTATTTTGTCTGTCTTTAGATCTGCCATCATCTGTTTCTTTTTTCTTCTTACAGTGAAGTCTAGGTTATCACATGTTGGTGAGCCTTGAGGAATGTATTTTTCACCTATTTGGATCATCATTTCATCTAAGAAGTTGTGGCACATTTTGGGGTTTCTGCATTGTTTGGGAGATTCATATCTGAAAGCCATTGCTTCCTTTGCATCACCAATTGTTATTATTTTATGAATATTTTGAAGGCACTTTGCTGACTTTTTTGACATTCTATGTTTTGTTGATAGTGCATGATAGTACCATAGAGGAGCATCTGCTTTTATCTTATTATCTATTTTTCCAGCATTTATATGGATGTTATACTTTTTAATCACTTGTACTATATGTTGTATTGACTTTGGCAATTTATGTGTATGAGAGTTGGTTTTGACATCCCAGTTTTGTATAATGTAATGTGTCAGAAGACTTTCATTATTCTTTTCCATATTTACCTTTGCACTGTTTCTTAAGAAGGCATCAATCATTAGAGCCCAGAACTTTTTCTTTTTCTGAGGTTGAAGCCATTGTTGTACCCATTTTATTGCCATTGCATTGGACCTTGCTCTAGGATCAGGTGCATCTATACCTCCTTCATTTCTTGGAGCTATTATCTGATTCCATATCATAAATGGCTGGCAGCCATCCCAGAGGAAGTCTGTTTCTATTTTTATTAGCTTTTTTTGGACCCACTTGGACATACTATTTACTGTTCCAAGATATTGAGTTCGAGACATTACTAGTGCCTTTAGTATCAGTACCTTTCCTTTCAGAGAAGGGTGTATAGATTTCCAGGTTTCTAGTATATCATGGCATTTCTTCATAATTTTGTCCCAAATTATATCCTGACATACATTATTTCCTATATAACAACCTAATGTTTGCATTAGTTCTGAGTCTGTTTTTATATGTTCTACATCTATTGTTGCAGTGTCTTTATTATTTAATTTTCCTGTTTCTCTTATATATTTTCTGTGTTCTGATGATCCTATAGATAGATATTCTGTCTTATCTTTATTGAAACTTGCTGTTGATGCTTTACAAAAACTCTGTACTATTTCTTCTAGTTTATTAAGCTTGTCTGTTACTTGCATAAAGACTAAAGTATCATCTGCAAATAGATTTACTTTTAGATTTTCCTTACTTCCCTCTACAGGGATTCTCTTTATTCCAGATTTTCATATTAAGTTTCCTAGCAGTTCTATTACTAAGTTATACAACAGGCATAATATTGGACAGCCTTGTCTTACACCTCTCTTTATTTTTACTGGGCTTGGAATTATTCCATTTACCATTATTCAGGTTTCTGCCTTCTCATACAGACTTTGTATTATCTTAATAAAGGCTTCTGGAAAGTTATATGCTTTAAGAATTTTCTATAGATAGTCATGTACTATCTTATCGTATGCTTTTTCTTGGTCCAGACCTACTATCACCCCATTTATTCCTATTAATTCACAGTACTCAGACATCAGTTCATTTGTTTTTGTATAGTCTGTTATACTTTGTCCTGGAACAAAGTCTGCTTGATTTTCATGCAATAGGTTTTTGCATACTACCCCCAGCTTAGTTGCTATTACTTTTGTATAGATCTTATAGTCAGTATTGATCATTGTAATTGGTCTGTAGTTTTCTATCTTTTGTCTGTTATTCTTCTTGTATAGTAAATATATCAGTTCTTCTATTTTTCTTTCATTATAGACTCCAAAATTTTTTATATCATTTATCACAGCCATCAGAAGATATCCTATGTCTATAATTGATTTCTTTCTTAGCTATAATTTCCAGAATTTGTATGTTATACCATCTGGTTCTGATGCTGTATTTGGATCAGCTTCTTTTAGTGCCTTTATAGTTTCTTTCTTTTTTGTTTTGTCCTTAAATATTTGTCCTTCTACATTTATTAGCTTGTTTTATATAGTGCTTTTCATTTTTTCAATTGCCTGCTTTCTTTTCTCATCTAATTCTGATGTTTCTTGCATTTTAGCATAGTGTCTTTTTGCTACATTAATCATTTTCTTTGTTTTATCAGTTACACTTTCTTCATCATACAGTTCCTTTATAATTTCTGGTTGCCTATTAACAGCAGCTAGAGAGAACTACCACTTTGAACTCTTTTCATTTTGAGATTTGAAACTGGCTCTCCCTTTTATTTTTGCTTTTTTAGTATTTGCTAGCTTTTTCTCTCTTATCTTTTTGTGCAATAAGCCTAGTTTTGTCTGAAGTACTATGGTTTCTTCATTTGTACATGCTTTTATCTTTTTCAATGTTCATCCTGCTTCTTTGTTTAACTGTGTCAGCTTTTTATTTTTCTTTTGAGTCTTTTCTTTTCCTATTTTTATTGCAGTCTGTTTAATATCCTCTTTTGCCTTTTCATTTAAGATTTGTGGATTAGTTTTCATTCAAAATTCTGTTAGCTCTTTTTTTATTAACAACCCAGCTTTTGTCTCATATCTTTGTAAACTCTCACTCTATTTCTTTAGGATCTCTTCTGCTTTCTTTAAGAACTCTAGATCTGAAATTATTTTATTCTGTAGTCTCTATATGCCTTTACCAATTACTGGCATTTTCTCTGGCATAAGCATGACTGTTGCCACATCATGGTTAGATACTCCATCTGGCAGATTTAAATGCTTCTAGTTATTTGTTCTATTCCACATTATTTGTTTTACATATATTCTATCAATTCTTGACTAAGACATACTCATGGCTGTTTTTATTCTAAATGTAAAACCTATTTTATCTTCATTTGCTTTTTTCTATCTATCAGTGAGATGTAAGTCATCTTGAAAGGCTTCTATTGTTTTTTCAACTTCTTGTGCATCTTTATATGAGGGTAATCTGTCTATTGCTTTTATAACACAGTTTCAGTCTTTAGCAATAATAGAGTCTCTAAGTATATCTTTCAGATTTTTGATTGCATTGTATGTCTCCTTAAGAAATGCTACTTTTTCTTGGTCTTTATTAGGTGCATAACTATTTATTATATTTATAATTCTATTTTTTTGGGTCACTATTTGTACTCCCATTAGACAGCCCTCAATCAGGTCTATGCACTTTATTTCTTTGCTATTATCTAGCACTTAGCATATCAATACTATTGCAACACCTTCAGCTTATGAGTTTGTGCCAGAGTGTACTATCTTTATTAACCAATTGCAGCTTTCTATCATATTAATATCTATCTGTGTTAGCTTAGTCTCTTAGATTGCTAAAATGCCAATTCTATTTATTTTCATAAATAGTTGTATTGTGCTCCACTTCAAAAGGTTGGTACCTTTTTCTTTAATATTTACAGAGCCTATTGTAGTTCCAAAATTCTTTTGCATTGCTATTTCTGAGGGTGCATTGCTCCTTTGTTGCTCAGTGTCTCCCTTTAATGCTTTCAGCCCATTATTATAGAATTGCCTAGCATTCTTATTTATGAGCTTCAGAAGAGGAGAGGGAGAGAAACCTGATGGTAAGTTTGTCAACCATCATATACTATTTGCTGAAGAGATGCAAGTCTGACTTAACATCTCTGATCCAGCTGAAATTACATTAATCTGGCTGCCAGAGGCACAGATAGCCAGCTGATTGCCATCTTTGTGTTTTAACCCTACACTGCCATTACTGTCCCTCATGTATCTGTCAGAATGGCCTTTACCAGGCTCTAATAATAAAAATTATGTAATACTCATGTTAAATCAAATTATAAAGCTAATAGGACTTAGAGAATCAAATGTATAGGTGCATGTGGATCCTCTGAGTTTCAGATATACCTTTTGATATGTTCAAATGCCCTAAATTCTTTATTCAGAATCACAGTTGTCTTATTATTTTAGTTCAATTTCTGAATTATTGCTATATTTTCTAAGTTAAACCTGTTTACTTTATTTTATTACCTTAAGTTAATTTCTTTTTCAATTTTACACTGTAAAATGGGTGCCATACTATTTCTGGATTAGCAGCTTAGTTACTTTTCCAGATCAGCACTGTTAGATTATTACTATTCTTTTTTAGGATAGGATTTGTCTTGGTTAGTGACTGTCTGTCCTTAAGGCTTTTTATATGCATTAGGGTTCAGTATCACTTATTATTATCAACTGTTCTTAGTTCTTTAGTTTATTTCCAACTTTATGAAGCAAGAAAGAGTTATATTGCAGTGTCTACATTTGTTATATAGTATCCACATTAGTCATATAATATAAGTGTTATAATTTTTCCTTTTTTTTCCTTTTATTCTTACAGAATTAACTCCTATCCATGCTTAGTCAGAGCATCTATCCAGTGCTTAGACTATAGGAGTGATTAGTCAGCATAATGCTCATGTTTTATGATATATAGCTGACACTCTGATAATAAGACAATCTATCTCTAGTCTCAAACTATTCTTTATTCTACTGCTTTATCTTGTGTCAACTACTTATATTGATTTTAGAATACAACAACTATAAATACATCAAATGGACTTAAGTGTGATTATACAAATGTGATACAGTGCTTATTTACTATGTGTCTTAGTTCACATATCACTCAGGCCTAACAATAAGTATATGTCACTGTTATTCAGAACTTACTTTGTGCACAATTCTTACTGTCACATCTATAGAGAGGGGAGTAATACTATTAAAACTAAAAAAAACTACATAATGGCATGCCTATAGAGTGTGCCAACTACACTATGTGTCCATGAAGATATTAAAAATATAAAGGTCCAGAATTAAGTACTAAGAGTCACTGAGACAGAGGCAGCTATAGTTGCTGCAGATGGTTCTGGAGTCAGTGCTTTTATTACTTTCTGAGTTCAAATACCATAGTCTCTTCTCAGGTCTTTAGCAGCATACTTGCTTGTACTTGTGAAATACTAGCTCCAAGGCATCTTCAACCATTTGCATGCAAGCTCTGAATGGCCCATGTGATGACACTGTATACAATAGGAGGATCTTCATACTACTAAAGCTATTTTGTCCTTTGGCATAACAGAAAGTCCTTCAATTCACTTCAGACAATCCTTCTTTCAACCTCATTTCATCTATTCTACATCAAAAAAGATCTTCTCATCTGGCAAATGAGAAAATTGAGCATCACAGATAGATTGGAAAGATTCTTCTTTATTTACATTCTCTTTTAGGCTCCATGCTTCTATTATGCTGGCCATATGTGCTTTTATGATAGCTCTTGTCAATATTATATAGCTCCATTCTGTAGGCTTCCACTCAAATTTCCTCATAAAAACTAGGATTCCTGTATACTCATTGTACCATACTGAGAGTCTCCTTAGTAGATTCAACTTTAACATGAGATCCTTATTTTCTTCTTCCACTATCATCAGATTCTATATGGACTCAGTTGGGTGTAAGAGTATGTATTTATCCTCTCTCAGTTTTACATCCAGAAGATGCTTCAGCTTCTTCTCCTTTATCACTGTCCATACTCTTCTGTTAATCATCAACCATAAGGTATTGCTTCCAGTTCTGTTTATCTTTGAGACTGTAAGAAAGGCAAAAATTACTTCTTATGTTTCATTGACTTTGAAGATATTCAGATACTCAGAGTGCCCTGAGTTTGATGCATACTTTTCTGAGTATAGAAAGACCTTTCAGTCCAGATCATGAGATTATAGACTATCTTTGACTATTTCAAGATTCATCTTGAAGGTGAAAAAAACCTCATCATCATCATCTGATTTCTCAGACTGCATTATGTTCATCTCCTCATCAGCATCTCCTGCTTGACTGGCACTATTAAGCATTATTACATTCTCAGGGGTCATTTTCTGTTCAACACTCCTCTTCTTCTTTGACTTTCTTCATTTTGGTACAGTCTCTTCTTTCTCCTTTCTCTCCTTGTGCTTTCTGTCTTTCAAAGACACTCTCTCATTCTTAGTCTCTTCTTTATGCTTGCTCTGGTTCTTCATAGATGATACAGAGCCTGCACCATTAGGCTGTTGCACAGCTGAGAATCTTCATAAACTATAAGTAGCCAGGAGGGCAGACATAGCAATATATTTTATTTGTCTGTATAAAGTTCAGTTATTATCTTATAGATAACACTTGTTGGGCTTACTGATATAACACTTTCTAGAAAATAAATCAAAATGATACAGGCATGCACTTGACCACTGCACAAGTGAGAAACAACTTGAGCTATAGCTGCCAGTGACCAGCTAAGAATATGTCCTCTTGAGCCATATAGGTTTGCTACTCTTACATGCTACCACTCATATTGACATGCTTCCAGTTACCATCTTTTTGCTATAGCTCAACTGGATTCACAAGAAGGCAGCTCTTGGCCTTAAATACCAGCATCACTAACTACCTTTCACAAGGAAAGAGTGTCCTGTCTAGAAGTCAGATGGTTTTTGCAATCAACATCTCTTTGAATTAAGCAGCTACATAGTAGTACTTTTTAGCTTAGTTTATGATTTATCTATATTCTCTAAGTAATCAGATGCTACTCTGATTTGTCTAGCCTTATGGATATCCACAACTCTACTCTATTATGCAAGTGGTGATGCTTCTTTATTAGAAGGTTAACTACTCCTTCTGCATTCAAGCACCTCATAAGATTATCTTAGAGGTTATGTATCAGATATTATTCATCTCCATAATGCAAGAGGTGATGCTTTTTAGTCAGGAGGTTGACTATACCCAATATCCTTCTAAGCTGGAGAATCTTGACAAGATTATGCATCAGATATGATCTATCTTCAGATATCTGATCATTTTTGATCCTCTAACCTTTATTTTTGATTAATAAAAACATTCTTGGCAAATGCTTTCACAGTAGTTGGTTTTGAGTCAATTCAAGAATTTCACCTCTAGTGACTTAATATCAATGCCCTCAACTATATCTATTAATCATTATGGTGACTCTAGAAACCAACAAAATAAGATTGCACATCTCATTCTATTATTCCATGCTAATGTATTCAGATATAGGTCTGCTTTAAACACTCTAATTTTTTCAAGGTAAAAGTTCTGGTTTCTCAATGCAACCAATAAAGGCCATACCAGCTCACTAAGAGGTAAGATCCAGTCAGACAATACACACTATAAGGCAGACCATCTCACCAAGTCTGAAGTTCAACTACAAGCTTTTTAACTGCAACAACTTTAATATATGCTATTAGAGCTGGAATTATTGTGGCTGCTAGCACCAGACTTGCTCTTCAATTGTTCTTTATTAAGAGATTTAAATTGTACTCATTCCAATTATAAGACCCAAAAGAGTCTTATATTATTGTTTATTGTTACTACCTTTCTGTATCAGTATTGGGTAATTTATGTGTCTGCTGTCTTCCTTGGATGTGGTAGCCATTTTTCAGACTCTCTCTCCAGAATTGAATCCTTATTCTCTATTACCTGTTAAAATCATAGTAGGCTTCTATCTTACCATCAAAAGTTGATAGAGCAGATATTTAAATGATGCATCACTGGCATAAGGTTATGCAATTCAACAAGTTATTATGAATCACCAAATGAGCAGTAAGCCACATTGGTTTTTTATCTAATAAATACACTCCTCTCAGAAGTCAGAGCTTTAATGTATATATTAGCTCTAGAATTACCATAGTTATCTATATAGCAAGATATCATCAAATAAACTATAACTGATTTAATAAGCCATTTGCAGTTTTACAGTACAAACTTGTTTATACTTAGACATGCATGGCTTAATCTTTGAGACAAGCATATGACTACTGGCAGGATCAACCAGGTAACTACTTTCTGAAATGTAGACCAACCTAAGCTAGCTATATAAACAGTTACTGACTTGGTAAACCTGCAAAGGTTCATCTTTGGCAACTGGGAGTTTGCTAAATGATTAAAGACTCAGTCAAAGTGATAAACGATGTTTGGATAAGCATTTAAAGGCCTACCAAAGCTAAGTGTCAATGACAGCAAGCAGATAGACAACCAAGCAAGCCTGCATTAGAAAACAGATTGCAATGGTAAGTCAAATGTGTAGCACTAAGTAAAACACATAGCAAGCAAGCAAGACTACTGAAAGCTAAGCATTAATGATGGCAAGCAAGCAAAGCTAAGGATATGGATAGCACATAGCTAAAGATCAGATAGCAGAGCCCACCAACTAAAGAAAATGTATTGCAAGATAAACACCAAGTAAGCAAAGCTTAGCATTAAGCATAATAAATGCACTAAGCAAAACACATAGCAAGCAAGCATGACTACCAAAAGCTAAGCATTAACTATAGCAAGCAAGCAAAGCTAAGAATACAGATAGCACACAGCTAAAGATCAGATAGCAGAGCCCACCAACTAAAGAAAATGCATTGCAAGATAAACACTAAGCAAATAAAGCTTAGCATTAGGTATAAAAAGGCTGGCCACATTAATGCTTTGTTACTAGATTGTTCAAAGCTATTAACCAAGATACTTTATCTTCTGGATCTCACAAATTCAAGGAACAATTCACTCAGTCAACAAAAAAGCCAACCAAGTTTATGCTCTTTAAAGAGAACTATCAATAACCAAAGCTAATACTTACAGTCAAGGTGGATTCTCAATTCATTAGTTGCTTCAGTATTAGCTATAAGCTAGTAATCTGCAACCTTCACTCAATGTGAACACTAAGAAAAATCCTAGTACAGTTGACTATCTCACAATACATGATATCGAAATATATAATTTTGACTTTGTATTTAGATTGGGCTGGAATGCAGTTGGAGAGCAGGAAAATAGACTAAAAATGCATATCACATAATGCATATAGTTTTAGTTAGGAATATGTATTGTCAGATCAAAAATTATAATAAGCTGATATAATATTATATATATATTAGAACAATAAAGAACATAATTTGTTTGTATGGACTATGACAAATATTAAAAAAATTATTATAAAGTGATGCAGCTTATATCTCTATAAACATGTCTTCTGAACCAACATGAAAACCACCTGCTAAATCTGGAAATCCATATAAGCATACAAAACAAAAGGAGAAAGTCTCAATATACACATCATCAGCTCAGCCTCTAAAGTAGATCTTCTGCCCATATCTCACAACAGAAGACTGGCTTGTAGTATTTAAACATGTTGATAACCATCCTTTTTATCAACATGCTGACATTGTGGTATATTTTACAAACCAAAAGGAAGGTACACTACTCTTTATCCAATCAACTCTTTTATGGAAACTGGCATCTCATACAAAAATCAAACAGCATGCAAACGAGAACCCTAATGCACTATTATCCAAAAAGTCTTGTATTGTCACTTAACCTAATGTGGAGTATACTGTTACATCCTGATATCAGAACATGCAGCTCCAAGATGAGACTGTAACTGATACAATGCTGATAGAGAAGCGAAATCAGATTGAAAATCTGATGAATATTCCAGAGGATCAGTGTTTGAAAGGAGAGAGATGGTTGAGGTCATTCTGTAAGGCATGAAAGATTCAGGAGATTTGGCAGCATAAAGAAGCAGGCTCAGTGGATATGATAGCAGTAGAAAAAGAACATGTGTATCTTCACAGCATTATAGTGAAATATATGATGTAGAACAGATGGAATATTGATGAATCCAGTCTTGTCATCTTTGCCATCCCAGATCATATTTTAGCATCTGGTCCTATGAATGGATGAAAACAGGACAAGTTTCACATTACCATGTGTTTTGCTGTGAATGCAGATAGGAGTGAGCAGATGCTAGTTGTTTTCATTGGCAAGTCAAAGCAACCATGGTGTTTCAAGAAAAAGAGTCCAACAGCAATAGAATTCTATTATCAGAATAACAAGAAGATCTGAATAATGAGCAAAATATTTACAGGATGGGTGAAGATGTTTGATTTAAAGATGAAGAGGAAGATGCAGCAGGTTCTGCTGATCTTGGACAACTTTTGAGGGCATTCCATTGCTTATACACTCTATAACACAAAGCTGGAGTTCTTTGAGCCCAATATGACTCCATATGTTCAGCTGCTAAATGCTGATATTATCTGCTGCTTCAAGGCACATTATCAGAATGTCATATGTATCCATACACTTGATTTTGATAATCTTGGAGAGTCTGAGATCTTCAAGCTTGATCTCTTTGAAGCTATAATTATTGCTTGTGATGCTTGGGCAAATGTCAGCAGTGAAATAATAGCAAACTGCTGGAAACACATCAGTATAATGCCTGACAATGCATCTGAGTCACAGTCTACCACATTATCCAATGATTTCCAAGATGTCTCACTCCTTAAGTCTGCATAGAATCTTGTTCATGACTTTGCCTCAACAGACAAATACATGCTTCCAGAGATTGAACATGCATTGCAGGATTTGCTTGGAAACTAATATGCTGATGCTAACTGGCATCCTGCTCTTATGGCTGTTATGAATGCAGAGAATGATGTTGGTAAAGCACTGAAGGCAGTCAATCAATTGGCTTCTTCATTACAGTCAAAAATGAACACATCTCCCATCTAAATTGTCTCCATTCAACAGCTCCAGACAGCAGAGATAATATTGAAGGATCATCTTGTCAAATTGAAACAATGAAATCACATGTTTGATCCCATTCCAACCATTGAAGAGATAGTTAACTCTATTGCAGAAGAGTATACTAAAGATCTTGAGATGATGCCAACAGATGAGGAGATTGTTGCTGCTGTCAAGCATGATATTGCAGTAGAAAATGGGGAAATAACTGTCATTGATGATAATGAGGAGAAAAAAGAGAAAAAGAAGGGTGAG
>NW_025064960.1:17500-47628 GCF_019112545.1 Guyanagaster necrorhizus
AATCATAGATTGCATCTTTAGCATTCATGTATTTTTCATTAACCCATTGATTTGACTTCAGTATATACCCCTTTCAGCTGACTAAATAGTCAACCATAGTGGTCATTCCTCCACTATGTGCTTTTACTTTGCAGAGTTTATGATCTAGGACCTGATTGATTTTATAGTGTTCTTCATTGTTGATCAGGTCTAAGGGAGGAGGTGGTGGGCATTCTTGATTCAGAAATGCTGATACAATGTAAAGGGATAGGAGTGTTTCATTGAAGATATCATGTATCTTTCAGATGTTTAAAAGGTGTAATTTATATATAGAATCACTGACCTTTGCAAGAATTTTAAAAGATCCCATTTGTTTATCCACTAGTTTCTGCTTAGGGTGAGGAAGGTAAAGATTTGTGGTATCCAGCCAGACCTTGTTGTTGATTGAATATTCATATACTAGTCTGTGATGTTTATTGTATTGCTTTTTCATAGTAGTTATAGCCTTTTTAAGGGCCATCTTGGTTTCAGCATGAATTTTGCCATTGTTGTGGCAAAGTCAGCTGAAGCAGGTGTGGTTGTACAATGATGTTCAGTTTGGGCCACATGAGGGTGTCACTCAAAATTGACAAAGAATAGGGTTTTCCCCATTGCTGAGTGGATATAGTTGTTATATTGGAATGCAACAAGGGCTAACCACTCCACTCAGTCATTCTGTTGATAATTGATGAAGAGGCAGAGGTATTTCTCCACCTCTTGGTTTGCTCATTCTGTTTGTCTGTCTGTTTGAAGGTAGTATGCAGTTGATATGTTCTGCTTGATATTGAGGAGCTAGTATAAGTCATCCAAGAATTTGAAGACAAATTGTGATCCTCTATCTGAAATGATTACTTGAGGCATTCTATATTGGCATAAACCTCATCTCATAGGATTTTCACTCATCCTTCTGATGTTAATTCTGTCAAACAGGTGATCAGTATGATCACTTTTGAGAATTGATTGACTATGATGAGAATGGTATCATAGCTATTGCAGTCCAGTAATCTGATAATCATGTTCACCAAAATGTAAATCCATGGTGATGATAGAACCTCATTTGAGTGAAGTGGTGCTGCTCACAGCTGTGTGGAAGATTTGCCCTTTTGACAAACTTTACATACTTTGATGTATTGGGTGATGTCAATGCCCATCTTGGGCCACCAATATTCCCATAGAATGAGCTCCTTAATCTTGGCAATATCTGGGTGTCTGGCAGTCATGTGGTCATAGCATATAGTGATTATTTCACCATAAAGTGCTTTGTCTTAGGGAATGTAGATCCATCCATCATGATGGATCATTTCATTCTTCTTTATCATTTCTTGTTCATGATTGAGTGATGGAGCCACTTGTTGGTCCCATTTGTGAGCATCTCAAGTCATGCTCTTGATGCACTTATGGATCTCCTCCTCTGTTAGCATAATCATAGTCTGAAAGTGTTCAGGCCTAAATATGATCACCCTCTCATTGTCATCTTCCTCTTGGTTGTGATCTGTCCTCCTACTGAGCAGATTCACCTTGTTGGCTGTGCCAACTTTGTGATGTAATATATAGTCATACTCTAATAATTCTGTAACTCACTGAGCTTGTCAGCAGTTCAGCTTCTATGGTAATTAGAAGTATTGGAGGTTCTGGTGATTGATCTAGATTTTGAAGGTCTGAATCAATCTGATTAGATAATGCCACCATTCAGTCAGAGCAAGCATTATAGTGAGAAGTTCTTTATCATATATTTCATAGTTGCATTCAGTGATAGTGAGTGCTTTAAATAGGAATGCTACTGGTCTCCATCTGCCCTCTTGTTCTTGAGAGAGAATGGCTCCAATAGCACTTTTGCTGGAGTCAGCTTTTATGCAGAATTTTCCATCCTGTGTTAAGATAGTCAGAATTATATCTTCTGCCAATCAGCATTTGAGATCATCAAACATCAATTGTTGAGTTAGGCTCCAGGTCCATGATGTGTTACTGGTTAATTGAGTCATAGAGTGGACTACCTTGCTGTAGTCTCAGATAAAGCATCAGTAAAAGTTGGTGAAACCTAAAAAGGATTGTAATTTCTTTTTTTTAGTGGGTTCTAGCCACTCTGTTACCTCTACCACTTTGATGAGGTCCATTCAGATATTGCCTTCACTGATAATGACTTCAAGGTATTTGGTTTCAAGTGCCTCAAATTCACACTTCTCTGCTTTAAGAAATAATCAATATTTCCTCATGAGTGCTAGTACTTGTCAGATTAGCTGATAATGTTCCTCCTTTGTCTTTGATATGATAAGGATGTTATTGAGATAAATTGTGATCTTTCTGGTGATGATAGGATTCTTGAATATGTCATTCATCATCCATTGAAAAGTGGCTGGTGAATTGGTGAGACTGAAAAATATGATTATCAGCTCAAATAATTCTTGGTTAGTGCAAAAGGTGGCTTTTCATTTGTCACCTTCTTTGATGCACATATTATTGTAACCTCAGCAGACATCCAGTTTAGTATAGTATCAGATGCCATAGAGCTTATCCATTAGTTCAGAGATTAGCAGAAGTGAATAATGATTCTTGATCATTATCTCACTGAGCTTCCAGTAATTCTGTATCAGTTGGAGTTTTCCATCCTTCTTTTTGATAAAAAAGAAGAGAGAGGCCATCAGAGATTTTGATGACTGAATTTGTCCACTGGATAAGTTCTCATCTAAGAACTTATCAAGCTCCTGTAGTTTATTTTGCCAAGTAGATATGTTTTACAGTTTAGATTGGCATTGGCATTAGAGATCAGCTTGATCACATGATCCCAGAGCTTTGGATCTGATAATTCATTGAAACTTTCCTTGTCAAATAAGTCTTAGTAATCCCATGCCCATTCCAGTACTATTTCTTCAAAGATTTTGCTCTCTTTCTTTGTATTGGCCTTCACTGCTAGGTTATTGGTATGATGCATGATATGAATATATATTGTCTTTTGCAGGTCTACAGCAAGGATAGTTTCTCCATTCTCCATCTCCTCATCCCACCAATCTTTGAGATTCTCATTAGGTAATTTGAATAGTATCTTCTGATATCAACATCTTGCAAATGTGATTCATCTGGTCTTCTAATTAATAAGCAGGTTGTGGCAAATCAGCCAGTCATGACCAAGGAAGATTTCTTTGGTCCTCAGATCAGTGACAGCCAGGTCAATTCTCTCAGAATGATCACCAATAGTGAGTCTGAGTTTAACAAATTTGGTAATTGAACTGATCTGATTCTTGGTGCCATCCACATTATAGACTGAGATTGGGGCTGCAGTTATCTGAGTAGGGAGATTGTGCTTAGTGATGAAAGCATAATTGATTGAGCTTCTTATGCAGCCACTGTCAATCAAGGCAGTGACTGTATGAATGCTGCAGGATGTGAGAGTTTTGATTTGAGCCTTGGCCCAAGGTCTTGGATCATCAGATGAATTTCTGCAGTCTTTAGAGTTCATCAAGCCACTCCAAGACTTGACAGCATTCAGCTTTTTTTATTTCTTCAATCATCTTATTGATCACTTCTTTGGCTTGGATCCTCTGGACTCAGTTCTTGAGCATGATTTTCACTGTGGCTTTATCCTTTGTATTCTTGATGGCTCATCAAGTTTATTCAGTGTCAAATGGCTTGAGCCAACTAGTAAGACTCACTGCCTCTGTTCAGCCCATAGGTGGTTGAGTTTTTTCTTTAAGTGATTCTGATTGTTCAGTGATAACATCAGGTATATTCAAATGCATGCATAATTTAGACATAGATGATATTACAGAGGTATAATCAGTTCATCTAGCATCTGTGCATAACACACCACTCTTTATTCTGGCCAAGTCAGTGGAATCACTCACTGCTCAGCCTCATCTTTTACCTCCTTGATGTTAAGCCCAAACTCCACATGACTATTAACACATAATAAACAGTTTGGTACCTCGCACTTTGGGTATGTCCGACTGAGTTCACTGATGTGTTAACAGAGGTGTGTTGTCAAGGCATTGCAAGTCGCTCAAGATAGAATGGTAGAGAATAAACTTTAGCTCAAAGCTGAGGTATTACAGCGAGAGCTATACTACTTATATACTGTTCTGTTATTGTACTATAAATAAACATTCACAAAAGCTGTTGTCTGCTGTGAAGCTGTTCCCCTCTCCATTGCCAGGCTCTCCACAAAAAGCCATTCTCTTGCTGTTGTGCTGTGGTCGTTGCACTGCCAGTTAGAGACCAAAGAGGTATTGTCTCTCTCTTCACAGCACACAGCAATGCGATAGGAGAATGACCAACTTGGGTTGCTGAGCTAAGCATTCCCATGGTCCTAAGCACTGGCTTAAGTGCCTTGACTAAGCAAAGATAGGGGTCATTTCCAAGGAAAAAGAAAAGAAAATAGGAAAAATCGTAACATTACCCTCTCCTTAAGACCATCGTCCCAATGGTTAAGTTAGGATAAGTCCTCCTTGCCAGAAGGAGGTGGCCGATCTGCTGGACCCATCGTCATTTGTCGCACAGGCTTCAAACAAGTCGAAGGTGTCGCTGCAGGATCATCTTCATCGTCCTCGTTAACATGTCCTATGCTGGCACAAGGTTGGTTGATGTATATCTGACTAGATATCATCTCCTTTTCCTTTTGTTGTTGGATTTGGCATCCAGGGTCAGCTTTTCCATCCTCCCTGATTGCTGACTTTGACCCCTCGTCAGATGATGTTTTTGACATAATGTTGAACATGACCCCCTTTGTCATCACCATATTGATTCTGTGCTCGTAGTCTCAGATGGTGTCTTCTGCATTCATGTATTTTTCATTAACTCATTGATTTGATTTTGGTCCATAGCCTTTTCAGCTGACTAGATAGTCAACAGTTGTTTTCATGCCTCTGCCTTGTGCCCGAACTTTTCGGGTTCTGTAGTTTAGAACCTCATCGATTTTGTAGTGTTCTTCATCGTCGATGAGTTCTGGCAGAGGCAGTGGTGGTTTTTCTTGGTTTGGGAAGGCTGGCGCCATGTAGGGGGTCAATAATGTTTCATTGAAAATATTATGAATTTTCCAGGTTGCAGGAATTCGCAACCTGTATGCGGAGTTTCTAATTTTGCGTAGTACTTTGAAGGGGCCTGTTCATTTGTCCGACAATTTCTGCTTTGGTCTAGGGAGATGTAAGTTTGTTGTATCTAGCCAAACATTGTCATTGACTGAATATTCGTGCGATAGGCATCGGTGCTTGTCATACTGCTTCTTCATTGTTGAAGCAGTTTGTTTGAGGGCCTTTTTAGTATCCTTGTGGATCCTTGACATCATTGTTGCAAAGTTTGTTGAGGCAGGTGTTGTAGTATGCAGCCGTCCCACTTGTGCAACTGCTGGATTCCATTCATAATTCACAAAGAATGGGGTTTTACCCATTGCAGAGTGAATCCTGTTGTTGTGTTGAAAGGCTGCCAAGGCTAGCCATTCCATCCAATCGTCTTGTTGATAGTTAATGAAAAGTCATAAGTACTTTTTAATTTCTTGATTGGCCCATTCTGTTTGGCCGTCGGTCTGTGGGTGATATGCCATTGAGGCATTTCACTTGATGTTGAGGAGTCAGTATAAATCGTCCAAAAATTTGGAGATGAATTGTGGTCCTCGATCAGAAATTACCACCTGAGGCATGCCATACTTTGCATAAACCTCATCTCGTAGTACTTTCGCCCATCCCTCAGATGTCAATTCTGTTGAGCAAGTGATCAGAATGATCACCTTTGAGAAGTGATTGACTATAATGAGAATAGTGTCATAGTCATTGCTTTTGGGAAGCCTGGTTATCATATCTACTGAAATATGGGTCCATGGTGATGAAGAGACCTCATTTGGGTGGAGAGGGGCTGCTCTAGGTTGTGTTGAAGTTTTGCCTCACTGGCAAACTTTGCATGCCTTGACATATTAGATGATATCATAGTCTATTTTTGGCCACTAATATTCTCTGAGGACTAATTCTTTCGTTTTTGTGATTCCTGGGTGTCCAGTAGTCATGTGATCATGGCAGGTAGTGATGATGTCACCACGTAGTTTTTGATCCCTTGGGATGTAGATCCGTTCATCATAATGGATCAATCCCTCTTCTTTCTTTAACCCATGCTCGTGATTGAGTGATGGGGCGATTCTTTGATCCCATTTGTGAGGATCCTGAGTGGTGCTCTTGATGCATTCATGCATCTCTTCTTTCGTAGGCATTATCATTGCCCGGAAGTGCTCTGGTTGTAATAATACGACCTCCTTGTTGTCGTCTTCTCCCTGATTGTGGTCCGCCCTGCAGCTGAGAAGATCAGCTTTCTTGTTTGCCACTCCAGCCTTATGATAGAGTGTGTACTCATATTGTGATAGTTCAGTGATCCATCTGGCTTATCTGCGATTAAGCTTTTGGGGTTGTCAAAAGTATCAAAGGTTCTGATGATCTGTCCAGATCTCGAAGGTTTGATTGGCTCTAATGAGATAATGCTGCCATTCAGCAAGGGTGAGCATTATAGTGAGAAGTTCTTTATCATAGATTTCGTAATTGCACTCCGTTACTGTGAGTGCCTTTGACATAAAGGCGACTGGTCGCCATTTGTTGTCCTGTTCTTGTGAAAGTACGGCTCCAATTGCACCTTCGCTAGAGTCGGCCTCCACTCAGAACCTTCCATCCTGGCTAGGAATAGCCAGGATGACGTCTTCAGCTAATCGACATTTGAGGTCATCGAATGCTGCCCATTGGGAAATTCCCCAGCTCTATGGGGAATTTCCGGTTAATTGCATCATTGGTCGCACTATTTTGCTGTAATCACAGATGAACCATCAGTAGAAGTTGGTGAACCCAAGGAATGATTGTAACTCCTTCTTCTTCGTTGGTTCTGGCTATTCAGTTACTCCCGCCACTTTGATAGGGTCCATCCGAATGCTTCCTTCACTGATAATGACTCCGAGGTATTCTGTTTCCAATACCTCGAATTCACATTTTTCAGCCTTGAGGAAGAGTTGGTGTTTCCTCATTAAAGATAGGATTTGACATACTATCTGTCAGTGCTCCTCCTTGGTTTTGGACATAATTAGTATGTCGTCCAAATAAATCGTGACCTTCCCCATGGCAATGAGATCTTTAAAGATATCATTCATCATCCATTGGAAGGTGGCCAGTGAATTGGTGAGTCTGAAGAACATAACTGTTGGCTCGAACAAATCTCAGTTGGTTCAAAAAGCAGCCTTCCATTCATCGCCTTCTTTGATATGCACATTGTTGTATCCCCACTGAACATCAAGTTTGGTATAGTACTTGGCGCCTCGGAGTTTGTCCATCAACTCCGAAATTAACAGGAGCAGATATCGGTTCTTGATCATCATCTCGTTAAGCTTCCGATAATCCTGTACTGGTCGGAGTTTTCCATCCTTCTTTTTCACGAAGAAGGGTGAAGCCATCGGTGACTTTGATGGTCGAATTCTCCCACTAGATAAGTTCTCTTCAAGAAACTTGTCCAGTTCTTGTTGTTTGTTGTTACCTAATGGATAGCATTTGCAATCCAAGTTAGCATTAGCATTGGGGATTAATTCGATAGCATGGTCTCAGGGTTTCATATCGGGTAGTTCATCAAAACTTTCTTTTTCAAATAAATCCCGATAGTCATGTGCCCATTCAGGTACCATTTCTTCGAATGTCCTTTCCCCTTTTTCGGCATTAGCCTTTGCCACTAGGTCATTAGCATAGTGCACAGCACGAATGCTAATGGCCCTTTGTAGATTGACAGTGGGAATAGTTTTCCCGTCTTCCATTTCTTCATCCCATCGGTCCTCGGGATCTTCATCTGGTAATTCAAATGGAATTTTCCAGCAATGGCATCGAGCAAAAATAATGCGTCCGGTCTTCCAATTGATTAGCGGATTATGTCTGATTAGCCAATCATGACCAAGAAATATTTCTTTTGTTTCGAGGTCGGTTACTGCCAAGTCAATTTGTTCCAAATGATCACCGATAGTGAGTCTAAGCTCAATATATTTGGTGATCGATCTGGCTTGGTTTTTTGTTCCATCTGCATTATAGACAGGAATAGGTGCTGCTGTTGCCCGAGTGGGCAATTGATGCCTGTCGATGAAGGCACGGTTAATGCTGCTTCCCATGCAGCCACTGTCGATCAGGGCAGTGACTGCATGAGTTGATCGAGACGTTAACGTCTCGATCTGTGCCTTGGCTAATAAGTCCTTCCCTGTAGAGTTGGTTCATCGAATGAATTTTTGTGGTCCATGCAATTCATCGAGCCATTCCAAGGCCCAGCATCATTCTGCAGTTCACATTCCTGTGACCATATCATCGATTACCTCCTCGACTCAGGTCTTATGTACCCAATTCTTGAGCACAGCCTTTGCCGCTGCTTCGTCCTTGGCATCCTTGATGGCTCTCCAAGTCCATTCGGTATCGAATGGTCTTAGCCAATCTGCGGGGTTCTCTACCCCTGTTCGGCCTGAAGGCATTTGAGTCTGTTTTTTGGTTTTAACATGAGAAATCTTCAATGATGACATACCTTTGGGGCTCTCTGCCCCTCTTTGGCCCTTCATCGGCACTTGAGTTATCGAATTCAGTTCCTTAGGCAATTCTGAGTTCTGAGTAATAGGGTTGGGTATATTCAAATGCACACATAATTTAGACATTGTGGGTAATACTAAAGAAGAAATGTCAGTCTGTCCAGCAGTCTGTGCTCTATTAATTAGTTCTTTGGCCGAGTCAGTGGAATCGCTCACTGCTTGGCCTCGCCTTTTACCTCCTCAGGCTTGTCATCTTGCCTGAGGTTGTCATCTTCTTTCATTAATTCTGCAATCTGTGTCCTGATGTCCTCCCGCATGCATTTGGTCTTCTTCTCCAGGCAGTTGCATGCCATGTAGCCTGGCTGGCCACAATTGAAGCACTTCCCCTCCTTCTTGAGGTGATCCACGTCAATCTGCTTATCCTTTCCGGTACTTGGGCCCTTACCAGTTTGCTTCCCATCATTTTGGGAAGTTGGAGCTGAGCCGCTGGGCCTGGTGGATGTGGTCACATGGGAGGTGGAGAGCTTCGAGCTCTGTCCCTGGTATCTGTGCTGCTCCCACAGGTTTGTTGCCTCGGCCTTCTGTCGCTGTCACTCCTGCCACATTAGAGTGATCCGTGACTTCCAATCATCGTAGCCAATTGGCACACTGTGTCCAAGGTCCGAGATCATCCTGAGGTAATGAGGTGGTAACCCCATCTTCATATACTCGACCATTCGTCCCCTGTCACTGACGTCCTCCCAGATCCCAGCCAGTTTTCTGAGTCATTCTAATTCATCGAAGTAATTGGGTGCTGCTTTGTCACCCATCTTGTATTCCTTCATCTTTGACTTGTGGACTTCTTAGACCGCCGGGTCTATAAACTTGTCTCGGATCATCTGTTTTAGGATCTGCCAGGCAGGGTACCGATGGTGTTGTCGGGTAGTCGACTAGAAGTTGGGCACGAGGAGTACCCATCATACTTTGGCTTTTTCTTCAAAGTAGGTAGTGGTGTAGTTTACCTTGTATGTGTCATGAAGGAAGTACAAGGCAAAGACTTGGAAATATTGGTCGCAGTCTATAAGAAAGCAGTCGATGTCATCTGAAGCTCTCTTAAAGGGAAGAGAGTCCCACCCAAACGTCGGCTTGACGTTTAGTACATGCACCTTTGGATCTAGAGGCGACATCAGATTTGGGGGTTCCCCGCCAGGAGGGCCAGCCCAGTCCGTCAGGGGTCCTGGAAAGGAGTGCAGAGATCCATCGTCAGCAACAGAGCTTCTTGGGGTCGGCGGTCCCTTCTTTCGGACAATCCACTCATCTACAATGGTCCACCCCTGTGCTGTTGCCTCTGGATCATCCTTCTTTTTGTCAGTCAGAACTGAACCACTGCCTTCGGCTTCATCAGGCGGCGGTTGTCCTCCCAGTAGTTGGCTTCCTGTGCCAGTCCAAGGATTAGGGTGGTAAATCCTCGGCTGTCCATAGGATCAGGTCAGCTGAGATGCCATACTGCAGACAGCTGATGTGGCAAGCAAGTATCTTGATATCGCTGTTCGAATTGAGGATGTTGTGTTAGCCGACTTGGGCAGCATCACACTCGGTGTCCAAGGCATTGGTGCCTCTTGTTTGCTGAATCTTGGTCAATATGGTGGCATCGCCATCATCTGATAATGTAAATAATGCTGATTGAAATTAAAAATAGCCCACTCGGTTGCAGCATACTGTAAAATTTCCTCCCGCTCGATGGGATCAGTGGCCATATACCTTTGTCCTAGGGATGATCATAACCAGAGATCATCCCTCCATAGTTTGGCTACCTGTTCTTGGTATAGCCAAACAAAGTCCTCCTCCTGTGCTTCTCGTTCTTATCGCTTCTTCTCCTGTTCTTGACATGTTGTAATGCTGATGAGACTCCCCCATTCAAGGATGGGGTCCACCACTCAGCCCCCTTGGTCCTCCTCTTCAGCCTTGTTGTCCTCTTCAGCCCTCTTGTCAGTGATTCTCTCGAGGAGGGAACTGCCGTGTGGGCCGAAGGTTGTCGGAGTGTGCAGGTCGGGGCT
The DNA here is from genome assembly GCF_019112545.1 of Guyanagaster necrorhizus. Lineage (NCBI taxonomy): Eukaryota > Fungi > Basidiomycota > Agaricomycetes > Agaricales > Physalacriaceae > Guyanagaster > Guyanagaster necrorhizus. The sequence continues at coordinate 28,058 of NW_025064960.1, forward strand.
GAGCACTTGACTCAGCATCGTCAGGTCTGGGTCAAGGAGTAGGCTCTCGGTCGGGCTGCTCCTCTTCTTCTCCTTCTGCTGGTAGCACCACTGCTCTGCGATACTGGCAGAAGTTTCTATAGAAGCATGGGCAGAGGAAGAGGGTGGCGATCGGCCCGTCGAGGACCCTTTTGAGGTCTCTGGTGGGGTCAATATGTTCATCGTTACCACCGATTGTTCCCTGGTCTGACGGTATCCCATTTCCCCAGATGGAGATATCATCAGTTTCAGTGATGGTGTCAGTCCTGTATGATAGTGGGCAGTCATCATCGAGGAGTGCTGGCTCCTCGGTGTAGTAGTCGTCACTCTGGACGACTCTGGTAGTAGGCCCAGTCCGATGGTAGGGCTCACTGAGAGGAGAGGCTGGCTCTCGGAACGGAAAGTCAGGAGTTTCAAGGAAGTCGGCAAGAGACTGGGGGGTTGGCCATATTGGGTCTCATACCACTGGACCACGCCTTGGTAGGCGTGGAGTTCCTCCTCGTTCAAGTCTACTGGCTGCTCTTGACACCTCTTGCCAGTATCAGACCTCGTCCCTGTTGGTGTCATCAAAGAAGGGGTCGAGACTACTGACCCTTGTCCCTCTTTCACTACTTCTTGTCAACAAGGCATATTGACATTTATGCCTGTCTGCTCTTCTGGGGCTTGGAGCCATCTAAACGGCATCCAAGGAGTCTCTAGCCCGGCACCCAATTTCAGACTGGGCGACGGTTGTTCTTGATGCAGTAATGCTGCGCTCGAGGGAGGGGATGGGGGTGTTAGGTCAGGTTCATCAAAACCCTGTAGCCCAAGGGTTTCCAGGGTCTCTGACGGTTGCCGACAGGGGTCTTGGGGGGTACTTGTGTTGCCAGTACTGCTCCTCTTCTTCTCTAGGATGTTCTTCAGACAAGCGCCAAGGCTCGTCTTCTGCTTCCTCGGGGTGTCAGATAGAGTTTCGGACAGAGGGAGGGATGTCGTGGAGGGGGAGGTCTGGTGTGACATTTCTAAGGATAGTGCAGATATGCTGGAACTCTTGATAGTGTCGAATGGCCCAGGCGGTTATAGATTGGCATCCATGGCACAGCTGTATGATCACCAACAAACTGATCAAGGTCCCAATGATAGAAGCAAGGAGTTCAAAGAACTCGTGAGTAAAGTTCAGGTCTGATGGATTTAAGGTAGGAGGCATTCAGTTTCTCAGCATGGTTGAGCCTGAGAAAGGGAAGCAAGAAGCTTCGAGCTAATTGTTAAGCCCAAACTCCACATGACTATTAACACATAATAAACAGTTTGGTACCTCGCACTTTGGGTATGTCCGACTGAGTTCACTGATGTGTTAACAGAGGTGTGTTGTCAAGGCATTGCAAGTCGCTCAAGATAGAATGGTAGAGAATAAACTTTAGCTCAAAGCTGAGGTATTACAGCGAGAGCTATACTACTTATATACTGTTCTGTTATTGTACTATAAATAAACATTCACAAAAGCTGTTGTCTGCTGTAAAGCTGTTCCCCTCTCCATTGCCAAGCTCTCCACAAAAAGCCATTCTCTTGCTGTTGTGCTGTGATCATTGCACTGCCAGTTAGAGACTAAAGAGGTATTGTCTCTCCCTTCACAGCACACAGCAACGCAATAGGAGAATGACCGACTTGGATTGCTGAGCTAAGCATTCTCATGGTCCTAAGTGCTGGCTTAAGTGCCCTGACTAAGCGAAGATAAGGGTCATTTCTGAGAAAAAAAAAAAGAAAATAGGAAAAAATAGGAAAAAATTGTAACACTTAATCTTTGTCTCTGGTCTAAAGCCTTCTTCTTTCTTCTGTAACTTGGTGATCAATGCTCTGAGATCCTCCTGAGTGCATTTGTTCTTCTTCTGAGGGCAGTCTTATGCTATGTGGCTCTTCTGGCCACAATTGAAACACTTTCCCTCCTTCTTGAGTCAATCCATGTCTATTGGCTTACCTATTCTGGTAAATATCATACTCATACCAGTTTTCTTCTTGCTATATGAGAAAGTTGGGATGGAGCCATCAGGCTTAGCAGACATGTTTGAACTAGAGGAGGTGAGCTTCATGTCCTGTCCTTGATGTTTCTGTCCTTTGGTAGACAGAGTGACTTGTTCAGCCTTCTGCTGCTGTCTTTCCCTGTACATAATAATGATACACTCTTTCTATGCATCATATCTCTTTGGAATATTCTGTCCAAGGTCTGCAATGATCTTCAGATAGAAGGGTGATGCTCCCATCTTCATATATTGGACCATCCAGCCCATATCTACAATGTTGTCTTGGACTCTAGCAAGTTTGCTGAGTCATTCCAGCTCATCAAAGTATTCAGTGGCTGGTTTGTTAGCCATCTTATACTTCTTCATCTTCTGCTTGTGTACCTCTTGTACAACCAGATCCATGAACTTGTCAATGATCATCTGCTTGAATATCAGCCATGAGAGCATCCAATGATGCTATTGTGTGGTTAATCAGAATGTGGGGGCTAATAGTATCCACCATGTTTTTGTCTTGTCCTCTATATGAGTTGTGGCAAATATCATCTTGTATATGTCAAGAAGAAAGTATGAGGTGAAGACCTGGAAGTACTGATCACAGTTAGTGAGAAACTGGTTGATATTCTCAGATGCTCCTCTAAAGGAGTGGGATTCTTGAACAAGAACTGGCTTGTAATTCAGAATAGTGGCATCAGCAGCTAGTGCTGTTATAGCATTCAGAATCCCACTGAATAGCAGAATGTTCCAAGATGTCAGAGATTCTAGAAAGAAATAGAGAGAGCTATCATCAGCAATGGGACTCCAGTGGCAGTGCCTTCTTGCACACTATGTGCCTGTTCTGGATAGTGAACCCAAGCTCTATAGCTTTAGAATCATTGGCTTTAGGTGAAGGTGCTTCTGGAGTCTTTCTACTTCCACTTTTCTTAGTCTTGTCTGGTGATAGTTGGCTGGCAAACAGTCAGTGCATCAGCTGGGCCCATGGGTTCTGGTAAGGGTCCCTTGGCCTAGGTCAGCTCTGCATAAGCTGAGATACTATGCTGCAGATGGCTGAGGTGGTGAACATGTATTAGAAAGATTCAGTTCAGATTGAGAGTGCTGTGTAAATAGCTCAGCTAGGTGCTACATACAGTATCCACAGCATCAGTTGGATGTCAAACATGGACTTATATGCCAGTAACAGCATTAGTTGGTGTCCTAAATATTTTTCATTGTAAATAAGAATAGCCCACTTAATAGCTGCATATTGAATAATGTCCATGTGCTCAACTCTGTCAGTGATGGTATACTTTAATCCCATGGGCAATACCAACTAGGTGTCATTCATTCATAATGTGGCTGCCTCTTCCTGATACAGCTGTAAAAACTCTCTCTAGCACTCCTCCTATGCCTTTCTTGCTAGTTCTTCTTCTGTCAGTTATTGCATGAACATACTGCCTCACTCAGAGAGAGGGTTCTCTCTCTTCCTGTCACTGGGCTCTTTCTCTTTGTCCATCTTGCCTCATCCCTCTCAAGAAGAGAACTATTGCATAGATCATAGATATCCAGGTCAGCCTGGCTGCTGCTGCTGAGTGCTGGGTTCAGCATCATCAGATCTAGAGCAAGAAGAAGGCTGTCATCTTCATCATTGCTCTTTGAGGGCCTTGTTTCTTGCTGCTTCCACCATCACTGCTCTGCAATATTAGCAGAAGTTTCAATAAAAGTGGAATCTGAGAAAGAGAAATATGATGCATCTATCTAAGACCCACTTGAGATCTCCAGTAGGGTTGATGCTCTCTTCACCACCTCTGAGGTCCCCTCTGTGGCTTGGTAAATCTCTATCTCAGCCTGAAATATTATTGGTGTCAGCAATTGAATTGGTTCTATAAGATAGTGGGCAGTCATTATTGAGGTCAAATGATACCCTTTGGTAGATATTATCCACATGGATGATGCCCTCAGCAGGTACTGCCTATAGATTTGGCTCAGAGATAGCAGGAGTATTAGGTTTCCAGAATAGAGTGTCAGAAATACTGTTGGTGGTGGTGGTAATGAAGTGTTGATTCCAGAACTCTTAGAGCCTCTTCTCTAGTCTGCTGCATCTCATGTTTGAAGATAGCATCAGAAGAGTATATCCTCTCAAACTGCCTCATAGTTGATATGTGCCTGCTCCTTGAGATACTCTATGAGGGTGTTAGAGCACTGTGTCTCATCTTTGGAAGGGAGAACCAGATCAATAGTATCAGTTAGTTGTACCAGACTTGATGGGCCTGATATGCTTCTTGCTCAGCAAGCCTCATGGCATCTCTGATGCTGCTTCACTCACTCAGCCTCTCAGATGGCATGTCACCAAAACCTCTGCCCATAGCTGCTGTCATCATTGAAATATGAGTTATCAGTTCTGATGACTCTCATTCTATTCCTCTTACTATCTGTGCTCTGATTTTCAATGTAGAGCTCAGCAGGAAAATCCTCCCTGCATTAGGCTCAAGCTGCATGTGATCAGTGAACACATGGTAAACTGATATGGCTTCATGTTTGAGCCTTCTGCCTGAGTCCACTTTATATGCTATAAGCTGATTCTCTATGCTTCAAGGCATTGTGTGATTAGTACAAGAGTAGAATGAGGATGTATAAACTTTAGCTTGAAGCTGGAGATATACCAGCAAGAGCTAGCATCTTAAATACTATACAGGTTCTGGCTAATAATACTCTATACTATTGTGGGTTGCTCTGTCTGTTGTATTCATTGTCCTTGAGCATCACTACCATTCATAAAAGGTTGTTGTGTGTCATCAGGTGTTTGTTGCTACATCAAAGAACAATGGCAGACTTGGCTGATGACTAAGCCTTGTCTCATAGTCCTAAGTGCTGGTTGTTGATGCTCTGACTAAGCAGAAAGAAGGAAAATCAGAAAAGAAAAAGAGAAAATCATAATAACCTGCTTCCTGTCAGTATTACATATAGTGAGTTATGGCCATTGTTTGGAGAGAAACTTCTACTCCTTTAAGCCACCTCAGTGGCATCAAGAGAGTCTCTGATATGGCATCTAATGTCAGGCTCAGAGGGTGCAGTTAAGGAAGTGGTCCTTATTGTAGAAACACAGCTGGCAATATTCATGCACTTGACTTGCAGGATTAGTGTGTTGGATCTTGGTCTTTGAAACCCTGTAGCCCAAGGGTTGTCATTGTTTCAGATGACAGCTATTAAGAGTTGGAGTGAATATCAATATTCTTCTTCTTCCCAAAAATACTGTGAATGTATATCTCTAGAGTCAGCTTCAGGTATGATTCCTTCTATAGGCTGAAAGGACTATCTGGCAGAGAAAGAGATGTTATAGAAGAGAAGGTCAGGAGTGATATTATATAAAATACATCAAATATGCTGAAATTCTTAATGGTGTCTGATAGCCCAGGCAGTGATTGATTAGCATTCATAGTACAGCTGTATAATCACTAATAATCCTAAAAGTGTTCTGATAATAGAAGCAAGGAGTTCAAAGAACTCATGAGTGAAGTTAGAGTCTGATAGGTTGATTGCAGGGGGCATTTGGTTTCTCAGCACAATTAGGCTTGAGAAAGAGAAGCTAAAAGCTTTGAGCTAATTATTAAGCTTAAATAATATGTGACTAAAACATGTGATAAACTGATGCTGCTTTATATTCAGGCAGTCACATCAGAGTCTATTATATGTGTCTGTTTGTCTATATGTTGCAAGGCCTTTGCAGTTGGCTCAAGATAAAATAGTGAAGAATAAACTTTAGCTCAAAGCTGGAGATACTACAGCAAGAGCTATACTACTTATATATCAGTCATCATCCATCTAAAGATATAACTATCTAATTATATGTCCTAACATTATAAAGCATTTTGTCCAGTGTCATTAAGCTACCTACAAAGAGTATTGTCTGTCATCAAGCAGTTACCATCATATTGAAGGACAATGACTGACTAGGCATTGTTGTACTGACTAAGCCTATTCTATAGTCCTAAGTGCTGGTCTAAGTGCCCTGACTAAGCAAAGATAGAGGTCAATCTCTCAAATAAAAAATAAAAATAAGAAAAAATTATAACACACTTCAAAGGAGAAAACAAAGCTCTATCAATAAAAGGACACTAACTCACTTGTCAGTGACCAATTCTACAACTAAAAGCAGCCTCTTGCCTAGACTAATAACTAAGAGGTCAGAATCAAAGCCTTACAACAGTCAGAACAACTGTCTTGATTAAAGAGTATTGTCATGCTTGTGACTCCAGTAAATTATCTCAAACTCTTTTTCATGACTTTTTCATGTCTCTATTGTCATATACCTATACCTTAACAACTTTCATTCTGCTTTAATGCTTTTATGCACAAATAATAAATCCTTATTGTGTAACTAGCACATGATAATATATTTATAGAATACTCAGAATTATATTTCAACAGCCTCAGCTTCAGACTACAGTTTATACTTCTCAATCTGCTCAATTTGAACTCTAAGCATTGCCTGACTGATTGCATATGCTGATGTGCTTGGTAATGGCTAAGTGACTGAGAGAGATGAATGAGAAATGAACTCTCAAACATCAACATCTAACCACTCATACATGATCACCAATATGAATGAGTTTGAGTGGTTTGAGTATGATAGAAGCATTCTGCAGACTCAGATAAATCAAATATGAAGTTATAAAGGCAGTTTATTCCAGGCTAGTTTGTGTCCTAAGATACAACACTTGCAAGAGTAGTAGGAATAAAACATGGTATATGAATTGAGACTTAAAATGTGAAGCTACAGTGCCCAGCTTAACTTAGAATACTCTGAAATCTAATGAATGCCAAAACCCAATACCAAGTCTCTCAAGCACTTAGGCTTGGCTAGCTGCACCTGTGGCTAGCTAGCAGTCCTTGAAACCAAAAAACTGATACTCAGATGCCAAAACTCTTATTAAGCCAGAACTTAAATTCTGCTGAACCTCAAAGTCCAGTAAAGACTTCAATTCTTATTCAATATAGGGTGACCTAGTAACAATAGCTATCCAAGTTGAGGTTACACACAAAACCACTGATACAGAGACTAACCACTGAGAGCTAGAGTGCTTAAATTGCAGGAATAGGTCATCTGCTACATGATTCCCCCTCATTTTGCTTTTATATATAACTAACCAATACAGAATCTATAAATAATTTGATCTGGTTACTCATTTCACTTAGCTAGCCCTAAAATTAGATCATTATCCTGCCTTAGCATCCCTTATGTATTCTATTCAGAGAATCCAGAATGCCTCTGGCTCTCTGTTTCTATAGTCCATAAATATTTACTATATAATTGATTATCCTGTGGTTCTGCTTGTTACTTCCAGACTCACTATTGATTATGATTGATTGATAGTTGAGGTGGCTTTAGTTCCAATCATGGTGATCTGAGGCAGCTGAGCTCCCCAGTTGTGGCTCATCCTCTGAACTATATGCTTCTTTAATTATTCATGCCTGAGGAATCCTCACCTCATGTATTTCACATCAGACCTGATGTGCTAACTATGGGCTAATGAGTTCCACTTTGCTTTTACTCCTGGTTTGAATGCTAGCTGAATCTTGTACTTCACTGCTAGTTATGGTAATAAACTCCTGAGCTAGACTTGATCCTTAGCCCTCAGCTATAGCCCTTGAATGGCTAGCCATACAGACTTCAGCTTATGTGAATATATTGTTTAAAATTTGCAAATTTTAGGGCTAGCCTGATACAATGCATATTAACACATAAGCTTACACATCTCTGAGTCACATATGCAGTGATTGCCTGAATGTGAGGCACACTCTTATATTTGGTCTTATTTGTTGTAGTTAGTCACTAACAGTGAATAATATAGTAGGGAATATGGTAATAGTATTTATATCTCAGTTAGGCACAGCATAGGTGAAATGACTGAGGTATATGGGTATCTATTGCCAGGCTATGTAGATGATCAAGTAATGACAGGGGGTGTGTATATATGATAAGTAAGAATGAGTGACAATCAAAGAGGAACAAGTAATGACCAAAAGGCAAAGATGAGGGTATACATACAGATATCCTCTAACAATATGAAATGGAATATGAACTAGAAACTAGGAAATTGAGTTTGATAGAGTCCAATCAAATGTGGAGTTGGACAATTGAAGTTGGGTTGGAATCAGAGGTCTGCAGCATGCTTGTTACATATGCAGCCAAAAGTGCAACAATGAGAAATGACAGTGTCATGATGAATACAAAGTCCTGGTAACATTACCGGGAATCAACCAGATGAGTGACGACAGAAAGAAGAAAAGGCAGGAAAGTAGCAGTGGGCAGAGTCAGCAATGTATCGGTCGGCAGCAGTCATGGCAGAGGCATCGGACTTTGCCGTACTATTCAGATCAGAGCCGTGCCACCTGGGAGTATTCTGCCCATTGAGACGACTAGATAAATTTACCAAGTGTAGGTTGTGAATGGTTTTTGGCAGAAACCTGAATCAAAGTTTATGGCCAATCGCAAGTTTGAGGGTTAACTCACCCAAGTACATTACTCAATTAATCTCTACATACTTACAGACGTCGACTCGGACCTACGGACTTTTGACTGGGCATTAACTCCCAAATGCCTCCATAACATCTAAAGATGCAGCTAATCTTACACCCCCACCAGATCCCCTACTTGCTCCTCTTATAAATCTTATCCAGGAAACTCTTAAAGACCTCCCTCTTCAACGTACTCTTCCCCTCCACCTCCGGAATCTCCCCAATCATCGCAACAAGCTCCCCATACACCTTCTCCTCATACACCCCATACCTCCTCCTCAAATCCACCTCGGGACTCTCAAACACAGCCTTCACCCTCCTCTCGCACTCGGAATCCTTCCTCCCGTAATTCTCATCGAGGACCTGCCGCTGCTCGGGCGTACACACCGCCAGCGCGGTGTTCACGCACCACGAACACTTGTTATCGAGGATATCCGTGCCGATTTTCCCGATCTGCTCGGGCGTCCCCGAAAAGTCGAGAAAGTCGTCTTGGATCTGGAAGTACTCGCCGAGGGGGATGAGGATGGACTTGGCGAGCGCGTAGGGCTCGATGATGGTTCCGGAGGAGGAGGAGGGGTATGATTGCGGGACATGGGACATGTACATGGCGAGCGCGACAGGGAGGTAGAACGAGTAGTATGCGGTTTTGTAGATCACGATAAGTGAGTGCCTTTCATACACAACGGTTAAAAAAAAAACGAACAAACAAACGCGACATCAGCGGAACGAAAACACGCACTTTTTCAAGGAAAATTTGCTCAAATCAACTTCGTCCTCCGGGGCAGTGATCAAATCAATAAGCTGGCCCATCTCCGTCTGGAACGTCGTCTCCAGGAAAAGCTCCAGGAGGTCGACATAGTAGCTCTCCCCGCGGAAATGCTTCTTGAGGAGGTAATATATGGCGGCTTCGAGCATGAACGAGTCGTTGATGGCGATGTGGCCCACTTTGGGGACGCGATACCAGCAGGGCTGGCCGCGGCGCGTGATCGACGAGTCCATCATGTCGTCCGAGACGAGGAAGAAGGCTTGGAGCTGGAGAGTGGGACGGACGTGTGAGAAAGGGGACAGGGAAAGAAAAGGTGGGGGGGACGCACGAGCTCGATACCCCATCCGAGCACCGCAGCCTTTAGGTACTCGTCGTCCGTCAGCGGAGTGCCCTTGATGATCTCGGCGGTGTCGACGACGGACATGCCCCGGTTCAGCTTGCCTCCAGGAACGTTGTAGTCGAGATTCTGTCATCAGAATGAGCTCGTTTCCGTTTTTTTTTTTTTTCTTTTCCTCTCTCACCCTCTCGTACCACTCAATCGCATCCTTGGGCATACCCTCGCCGGTGATGTAGTCGAGTAATTCCTGCTTGATGACCTTCCAGGCTCCTTCAAAACGCGCGCGACGGGCTGCCTTGTCGGTTGACATGTCTAATGAGTGTGGGTGGACGTGAGAGATGGGCGCGATAAGAAAGTGGTCCTATATGAACGGTGGGTCGTGTCTGGGATTTTATTTGTTCGCTTATCCCCGGATATCCGTTTCCACATTCGGACACGTGTGTGCGCGGAGTCACCGACATCGGAGTGGGCACTTATAGACTGGCCACCTCGTTCTTCCCTTCATTGGTCTGGGATAAGAAAATTCCCTATACTTTGAAGACAATATGCTACTACGACATCCTCCTCTCAGTCATGGCTAGAATACAATATAATACAACACAACGTGCATGAACAATACCAATGGGTCCGACCAGGAATGAAACATTGAACAAATGGGCGTCTTGAACTATTGGGTATAGCCACCCGCTGACATCTTCGGAGATGTGCATAAAAGGCGGATAGCACGACTGTTTCCTCCGAAAGAGGTTATCCCTACCCCGTTCCCTCCGTCAATCAGCACGGATTCCTCCAAGAAGCACTAGCTACACGCACCTTCCGAGTCAATTTCCATCTGTTATTAGGACAGGGACCATCATCACAATAGAGTCCTTTCTCCTCCTTCCTTCGCCTGTTTCAACCATTTCAACATCCCAATCGATCCCCCTGGGTCGATTCCGGCGCGCCACCCAGTACATTCCGATACTGGCAACTAGGATGATGAGCGCAAATACCGAGAGCGGGACGGTTCCGTAAGGCTCAAATGTCACCAAAGTAGACATGGACGATGGGAGCAGATGCGCACTTCTCAAGTGAGCGTAGATTGAAGGGGTTTAGATTCTGCGAAGGCTTGGTTTTTGTAAGCCAACTGAGCTGACTCACTTGTCGCTGCCTTTATATGCGGCTACAATTTATCTCCGTGTCGGGCTCCGGCGATTGAGTGGCGTCATTTATATAGGCTTCGTTGATTATCTGGTGAGGTAAGATGAGGGTAGTGATTTGCCTCAAACAGTTCCAGACTTGCGGTACCGAAGGAAGGCGGATACAAGTTCGATTGTAATTGCAAGCAGAATCATAAAGCAGCGCTGGTACTATCTCAGAAGACAACATAAAAACCCTGGAGGTGAAAAGTAGAAACACAGGGGCGAGCAGAGCGAGACAAGAGGAACTCTTATTTCAGGAAGGAAAGAAACCCTGTCTCTGCCACAAAATAATGCCGCGGCAATTCGGCGAGCCAAGAAAAACCCCGGGCCCGTTTACCCCGTCGTGATGCAAAAGCCGTTTTCTATTGGACTATCCATGTCCATCGAAGATAACTGATAGTCCCTAGCCAACCAACAGACCTCGAGAGCCATCCGTGGAGATTATTCCGTCACATTACGGCGCACATGTACAAGACTGGAACAGGAGCACAAGGGTCAACCTTAGGAGGGAGATGAATTGGTGGCAGCAGATCTTACTGAGGTCACCATAAATCACGCGCATCGATTCATACACCCAATGAAAAATGCCGCGCCCGAGATGAATTCAAAGCCTGGTTCCAACGCTTGATGATTCTGCCAGCGATAAGACTTTGGACACCCATAAACGGGGAATCACGCACCGGATATCAGGGCCGAAATTCGTGTGTCGCACGGGTAGACCCATCGAAGATGGTCCTGGGCCTGCCGTCTGCCAATCATTCCGAGAAGAGAAGCATAGATATCCTCCTGCCATGGCAGCCGGAACTATTCAAAAGAAAGAGCGTGGATTTAGCGCGCCTCTCACTCCTGAATGAATTGGTTGCACGCACCCATGATGGCATTACAAGGAGGCAGCAAACCACCTGTCGATAATAATTGTACGCAGGAACGACGATTGTACCACGACGAAGCCAGAGCCCGGGTGATCGTACCGAAGGGGCCGCGTGCTGTTCTTCATATTGAAGGAAACGCCGAGATTATGACAGCTTACGCTAAGCCTGCCGTCTGGAACAAGGATACGCCGTACTAGCTAAGGGTTCCCAAACATGGTAGGGAAACCTCGATATATGCGTCGCTAGAGACCTCGACGCGTAATTGTCAACGAACAGGGAGGGAGCTGAGGTCAACAGCTGTCCCGATAAGAAGGATGGCCATAGTAGGGCGGTTTTGTATCAACAAATAGCGAGTCTAATCTAAGGATCAACATAAAGCAAAGTTAATCGATGTAGATCTCAATCTGTCGTATATCACCATCTGTATACTGAAGGAAACGTCGAGCTTAGGCGGCCGAAAGGAAATTGCGCAGCGTGCTGGGTCCTGCAGCTGGTGCGAGTAAATATTACCTAGTCAGTGCGAAGCCTATCAGTTCTCGTGGCGTGCATCCGAGATTTGACGTGACATACCAGCGAAGGGACCTCAACCACTCCTTTTCTCCAGAAAAACCTGGATTTATGCGTCGCCAGTCGCCGATTGGAAAGGTCTTGACGCCGTTATCCGTCTAGGCGTACATATCATCAACGAACAGGAAGAGCGCTAACCCGACAAGGACCCATTCTCCCTTAGGGGGGAGTATGCTGGCAATTGTTCATATATTATCGCGTCGCCGTCGACATATAACGTGTTTTATGCACAGGAGAGGAAATAGAAGGCAAGGCGCGTTCGATGACGCTAGAGATGATAGTCAGAAGAGACAATGGACAGGATTTCAATTTCAATTTGGACTCCGTTCTCTTGTGACGCCAACTCTTTCTATCTCTGCCCATCACTGCAAGCTTGGAGCTTAGGCTGGCCCAAAAACTCACCTGTATATCTGTCGAGGCTCATACAATCCATTGGCCATACGGATGAGGCTGATCTGTCTCTTCAGGCTCGCCTGTTACCAAGTCGACTACCGTGCTCTCATTTTCATCTCGCTAGCCATCTGCCTATCGCGTTTAAGGAAGGGTACGGTGGCGGGAACCTCTCCTCTGGTGCGTTTCGCACTCACTTTTGGCTGACTCCATCTGAAATACGTACGAAGATACACTCTCTGGCGGTTTTGTTCCATCCCCATGGTGTCAAGTACTACCACCAACTGATGGGTCGCTTCGCTCTCTGTATGGGAGCTCGAACCTTGTGGACCGCCTCAACACGGGCTTACCTATATCCGTGAAGCTATAAATGTTGGGTGGAAATAAGCGTCTGGTTTTGCGTGGTGCGTGTTGTACTATCACTACCTCCTTCTGGCCTAACTAACTTTAATTATAGCGCTATCAATTCATCAATGGCTCACGGATATGGACCAATCCTCGTCCGATTCTTCGCTATTGATGGGACCAGGCGCGCCTCAGGTTTGGTGCGGGTACCGCTGCCGCTGTAGGAAGCACTGCTATTGGTTTCGGTGCTACTGCTGTCATTATCGCCTGAACCTGGACCTCAAGAGTCCCCTCGTGGATGTTTTAGTTATTGACATAATTAATTATCATAGGCGCCTCCTCCGCCACCACCACCACCTGTGGCAGCAGTTTTGGAAGAAGAAGAGGAGGAAGCTCCGCCTCCACCCGCATGTTTTATGTTCTGCCGATGTTGTCTTTTAGCTGATTTATGCATATTTTGCCTCCTCCTCCTCCTCCTCCTCCTCCTCCACCGCCACCGCCGGTTATACCTACTCAAAGCTTTGAGGAAGCAGCACCGCCACCCCCACCAGTGACCCAAGTAAGCTATTCCTCCCCTTCCGAAAGAAATTGCTGATCACCTATAGATGCAAACCCTTGCTGTATCCGAACCAGAGCCTAAAGCAGCTCCAGCTCCAGGTCAAGGTATTTGCGCTATCGTGCGATACGAGTACGCGGTAACGGCATTTTTGCTCCCTAAGCTCTCACTATAATCAAATATTCTTCTAGGCCACTGAGGACAATGAAATTACTCTCATCGAGGGAGAGCTCATCGAACAGATCGAAGAACTCGACGAAGGCTGGTGGAGTGGACCCAGAGGCAATACAGGGATTCGGGGGGAGGGGGCTGCGACAGGTCGTTAAGGTAAGTTAATCTTTTTAGTGCCACCTTCCTGTTAACTTCAGTTGTCTTCCGAGTACATGGAAGCTGTGTCAGGGCTACGATCGTTCTATCATCGGATTGCCGTATTCCGTTCATGAGATTAAAGATTGGCACGGTAACACGCATACAGTCAATGTCGACTGCTCGATTTCTTAGTCTGCCTATTGTCGGGGCCGATCTTATTTGACAGCCCCTTAGCATCCAATAACATGGCGTTGTGGATTGGAGAAGCCTCAGAGGTCACCCTCCTACCAATCTTTTGGGGTACTTGTCAATATCACGGCGATATCCATGATCAGGTATCCAGGTCCACTTTAAATGATCATCACTTAGTACTCACTGCGAACACTCGGGATGAGACTCAATTCGACGTCTGCTCCATGATCATGGGTAAAGAGGTGTGTTGATTTCATTATCGTTTTGTTTCAAAAGACTAATTATGACTTCCAAGGGAACTGAACAGCATGCCACTTCCACGGGCCTGAAACCCTTACTGAAACCATCCCTCGTGTCGCCTTCATGGCTATCTTCCATCTTACTATCTCCCTCCTCCTCAGCCTCCTCGTCGTCGGAGGTCGGAGAGCTGACGAACCACACCATCGACGATACACTTGGAGACCAGCTCACCGTGTTTCATGTCACAATCCGGGATGATCGTACTCGTGATGATGGACCCAAGTCCCTACGATACGAGGGTAAGTCTTATTGTATTCCGCTCATCATCATTTTAATGTTGATCCTTGGTTGATTCCAACTAGGCTGGCGTCCCTCCGAGATCGGTAAGAACCAGATGTCATTTTGTACCGTCCGCTCAAATCCTCGCTAGTTATGTGTCCCCTTGTGCCTCACGCGTTCCATTCCTGTATACCCCCAGTTCGTTCGTTTTGTCACTCATGCCGACCGTCCTGACGGACGATGCTGCTTCTACGTTAGACTTTCGCAATGGCATGCAACTCCTCTTAGAGTCTTACGATACTGTCTTTGTCGCCCTGGACAGACACCTCTCACCGGGCATTCTTTCGGGATTATACACACGACGGCGATGTCAAACTGCATGGGAGACAGAGGAACACGCGAAAAGCATGTGGTGTTCGAAAAGGAACGTTGTTCGGCGACACGAGCAAATTCGCAACCACGCTTGAGGCGGACGCGTAGACCTGTGACCGGCGCCTACACCTTACATCGACGCTTGCTCATTGTAGGGGCCGGTCACAGGTCTAGCGGACGCGTTGTCCATCCTCATACCAAGCTTCCGCCTCTGGATCGATCCTAGTAGTGCACGTCCGAAGAATCCTGGATAAAATGAGAGACTCAAAGCTACAAGAATTCGAAGCACTAGGCGAGCCTTATCAGAGTTTCCTTCCGCTTCTTCAGGCGGGACGGCACGTCATCTGGCATGCTTCAGCCACGAGGATCCGCAGCTCTGGTTTCGGTTGCGATGTCGTACAAGGTTATCGCACATCGGATGAGGACAATTACATACATACATACAGAATCCACGTAAGTACATGTACACAGTAGCAAAGCGTCGAAGTGCGAAAGTGGAGTAGAGAAAAAATGACTAACGAGGTCAGGCGCTAGCCTTCCTCGAATGTGTCTTGTTATACTTGTACTGCGAGCTCGAACGCGGGGTAGCAGAACTCTTCGACCGGCCAACAGAGCTGGCGGAGGCTGTAGTCGACGTCGAAGGGATCCGCAGCAGTCCGCGCTTCTCCTCGTCGTACCGGCCAGATTTGATGGTGGATCGACGCAGGCTCTGAACGACACCCTGCATTTTGGGAAGCGCAGTTTGCCTCGCGGCGTTGACGAACCGGGCAGTAGGCGATGGTGGGAGTGGATTAGAGGGAGATGTTATAGCGGAGGATGGTAGAAAGTCATGGAACGTCTTCGCAGGGGGACTGACGGAGACCTTTGGTTTTCTTCTGTCTGGGGGATGTCGGATTAAAAAGAGAAGAAATTGGGGAAGAGGGGGAGGGGGGGAACGAACCTGAATAGAAAGCTTCCGGTCTGCTAGTCGACGCCGAATTGACGGGTGTCAGGGTCCCGTACTCCGCGCCCGGCGCACCATGGTAAAGCCTCCCTCTCTTATCGGAAAAGGTATAACGCGAGGTGTCTGCATCATATCCTATTCTTCGAAAGCCTTCGGGAAGGCGACATGAATCCTGGACGAAATGTTTCAGCAACGCTTCTCCTAGGGCTGCGAGTGAACCGTGCGCACCTCATGGTATTGCGACCAACGAGTCATTTGGAGGTACTAGAAAGCGTGTAAAAGAGAGTTGATATTGGGGGGAGGTCCACCGCGCCTCATGCAGACAGCGTTTATAAGTTGTTAGGCACGCGTGCCAGGGACGAAAAAGAAATCCAGATGCACAGCCGCATGATCATTACGGCGACATTCAAATGGGGGTAACGGCCTGCACATTCCACTGCCAAGCCCAGGCAGCCGACTCTGATCTGCCGAGCTGTGCCAGTCCAGAACAGCTTTCCTCGTTCTTGTGGAGTCCGCTGAATGCGTATCCATTGGATGGTGGACCCGTTGGCACGACATCACCGAAGACGGGAATCAATCTTACGATGGACGAACTTTAAACTTACCTGCCTAGTGATGGAGAGCCACTCCACGGTTCAACAATAGTACTCTTCCGCGTTAGCTATTAATTCCTCGGCTGATTCTGTTCGCCTCGGTATCGTACGATGTATGCAAAATGCGGTACCTATGATAGATCAAAGAAGCCGAAAGGCGATACTTCAAGTGCTCGCGCGTGTGAACGAACCTGTAGATCTCCAATGCGGTACACCTTCTCTAAGAGAAAGCGCCAGCTCGTTCACATTCTGTAGCGTTCTCCTCCCAAAATTCAACAGTGCTAACTATGAAAGGATATCACCATCGCCCCCGAAATCAGCGCCACCTTCTCACGATACCATCATATCGGTCCATGGAGTGCCGTACTCTGGAGAGTGGGTGGAATGGAAGCTGCTGCTCTCGAAGGAGAAGGGTATGCTAGAGGCGGATGTTATCAAAAATCGTATATGTAGACTTCTGCAAACAGCCCGATCTAAAGAGGATGATTGCGACAACGAATCGGCGCCATGATTCACTAAATCTGTGCTTCTGTAACCTGCAAGGAAAATTAGGTCAGCATATCATTTTGGAGAGCCAATGCGGGAAGGCTACCTCACGTCTTCACTGGTTCTCTCTCCATATCTTTGGCCTCCTCCCTCACGAGAGAATAAGCCGTAAACGCAACGGATCCAGCGAGAGGAACTCCAGTGTATTTCATATACACCCCCAACTGTACGATCAGCGCCCCGATTCTCGACGATCCTCCTTCCAATACCGACGTTCCCGCCACGCGCTGATACACTGCATCATTGATGATAAGACAAACGAAGAAGATTGCCTATGGTTGAATGTTGTCGAGGATGTCGGTCCATGACGGTTTTCTGAACTTGAATCCCGGCAACATTATTATCAGGTTGAGGAGAAAGAGCAGGGCGACGAGTACGATAAAGAAGACTAGGCCAGTGATAGCTTCTGTGGAGAGCGCAGTGGATATGACGCTCTCTTGAGCGGCAAGCGCTGTTGGAGGGGACACGGAAGTAATGAAGAATCTCGAGTAGATATAGACAGGCTCTTGCAAAGTACCAGCATTTGGACAAGAGCAATACGTTCGTTGAATCCTGGTTTATGCGCATGCGGATCTCCAGAGGCTTCCATTAGCCAATCCGAGGCTTCCCGTAGTCCCATGGGGAGACTGTGGACTCTTATAGCACCCTTTCCTAAACGTACCCGATTGGAGGAACCGTCTACTGGGCTCCAGAAGAATAAACGTCGAGTTGTCCCATGTCATAAGTTTGCATACTTTTTATTTCAGAAAACAGATTTTTGACTTCAGATTTTTACCTGAATCACTTATTCGTATGGACCGTTCCTCGAAAAAAGTCTCTGAGGTCGCTGCTGCTCCGCGTCGGAAGTGCGGGGGGATTGGTTCCCTGTGTTGCGAACCCAGACCTGACTCCAATGGGTCTGCTGGTTCCCGACCAAGATTTCGGTGACTACGTTGGCTACAAGGGTGCTTTCTTTAGAAGGGATTTGTTGGAAAAGATCGTCCCTTTCCTAAGTCTTCTGTTTTACTTCCGAATTTTTCTAACCAAGATACTTCGTTTAGAGGTGTCAGCCTTGTGGTGCCTGTATCAAGGCCAATGCGCAGTGCCACAGTGTTCATTCCACATCCCAAAAATGCTTTAGATGCTCTGTTCATATGTGCCAGTGTTTTGTGAATACTCTGGACCAGGCAGCAGCAGTCCCCATGGCCCCCAAGCCGTCTCGCATGAATTTTCTTTCCTTGTTCTTTTTTTTACTATTTTTTTTCATTATTTCATTAGCTTGTAATGCTTACCTCTGTGTGGACATAACAGGGTATAAATTTTCACACTAATGAGAGCGAGGAAAGTTTGGAAGAGAGGATTGATGAGTAGGGATTTGGCTGTGAACTTTTTGGACTTTTCAAATATGCATGTTTTCTTATAGGCCCAAAAAATTTAAATGATCTCTTGAAGTACCACCTCCAGGCTTTGTTTTAATTGTAGCATAAAAAGTTATAAGTGGTGAATTTTTCAAGTGGGGAAAAAACGTCAAGTGACATCTGATGAGACTCCAAGAAGGGTTTCAATAGGAGCATACACATTTTTGCGTTCAAAGAAAAAGACTCAATGCCACACAATTTGAAATGAGCCATCGAGCTGGATGACTTGCTTTGTTATGATATACAACAATTGCCAGTTGCTTATTTTTAAATCTTAGTATATTATCATTAGGAAAAATGCCACACTATTGTCATGGCTCGTGTGAGCCCACCATAATAACCACCATACTCAGATCTTCATGTGCATTACCAAAAAAGAAGAGAATGTGATCATCTTAACTGAAAAGTGAATGTGAAAAAGGAAACACAATGTTAGTGATTCGCCATTCGGATAGAGAGAATCAAACCCTAAGCTACGCCATAATCCATTACACTACTTATATCCAAGCATTCATTGTTTAGGCCCCGTGAAGAGAAAGGCAAAACCAAACTGTGCCATAAAAGTGGACTGGTTCATCGAGAATAATTCGAAAATGGGGAATTGAACCCAGGCAGCCATTGCACCCGTTTGAAGGTCATATGCGAATCAGGGAATGAACTGACGAAGACGGTGCCTAGCCGATTCCTCCACTGATTCCTTACTCTTTCAATAAATTGTTTTAAAATGCACTAGTTTCTTCTCCTCATCTCTTATATCCATGATGGGTCTGGATGTGGTGATATCACCACCGATTAAGTTGCTACTGAAGCTGCAACACTCAGACTAATAAGAGCAAGAAATAATATACAGTTGACTATCTCACAATGCATATGGTCAGGAGACACCAAAACTGTATGCATTTATAGATTTATGCAGAACCAAAATAGCATGTGATGTGACATGTGACTTTATGTGACAATGTCGTCATTTCCCCAAAATGCTGTCAGTGGCTTTTGGGTCAGCTTTCCATGCATCTCCTTGAATAATGCCCCTCTCAACTTCCTCAGCTGTGGTACTAATCCACCCTGGTCACCTTGTGAAACACAAAATGTCTCCAGCTTTTGAATAAGCTCAAATCCTTCCCTTGTAGTTATCAAGGTCTGTTCTTCCTCACCCTCCTCTTCCTCTTCTTCCTCCTC
>NW_025064960.1:48676-77946 GCF_019112545.1 Guyanagaster necrorhizus
GTCCACTCATAGGACCAGATGCCAAGGTACGATCTGGGATGGCAAAGATGACAAGACCGGATTCATCAATATTCCATCTGTCCCGCATCGCATATTTCACCATAATGCTGTGAAGACGCACACGTTCTTTTTCCACTGCCATCATATCCACTGAGCCTGCTTCTCCATGCCGCCAAACCTCCTGAATCTTCCATGCCTTGCAGAATGACCTCAACCATCCCTCTCCTTTCAAACACTGATCCTCTGGAATATTCATCAGATTTTCAATCCGATTTCGCTTCTCTATCAGCATTGCACCAGTTACAGTCTCATCTCAGAGCTGCATATTCTGATACCAGGATGCAACAGCACGCTCCACATCAGGTCAGGTGACAATACGAGACTTTTTGGATGATAGTGCATTAGGGTTCTCATTTGCACACTGTTCAATTTTTGTACAAGATGCCAGTTTCCATGAAAGAGTTGATTGGGTAAAGAGCAGTGCACCTTCCTTTCGGTTTGCGAAATGTGCCACAATGTCAGCATGTCGATGGGAAGGATGGTTATCAACATGTTTGAATACTACGAGCCAGTCTCCTGTTGTGAGGTGTGGGTGGGAGATCTGCTTTGGAGGCTGAGCTGATGATGTGTACATTGGGACTTTCTCCTTCTGTTTTGTATGCTCATATGGATTTCCAGGTTTAGCATGTGGTTTTCATGTTGGTTCAGGAGGCATGTTTATAGAGATATAGGCTGTGTCACTTTACAATAATTTTTTTTGTGTTTGTCATAGTCCATACAAACAAATTATGTTCTTTATTGTTCTAATATATGCATAATGTCATATCAGCTTACTATAATTTTCGATCTGACAATGCATATTCCTAACTAGAACCATATGCATTATGCAATATGCATTTCTAGCCCATTTCCCTGCTCCCCAACTGCGTTCCAGCCCAATCCATATGCATTGTCAGAATTATGCATTTTGACATCATGCATTGTGAGATAGTCAACTGTATATTTAAAAAGCACCTGATAAATGACATTGCTGCTGGCACAGCCTGCTCGTCATTCACAACACTAAATTTTTGATCAACGGGACCATGTGACTGGTGCACGTGCCATGCGTCGCGTGAGGTGGAAGGAATGAGCCGTGTTTGTCTTGCAGCCAGTATCTGATGAGCCAATGCTACAGAAAGATATAGATTGTGGATTGACTCGACAGCTTGTTTGTGACATTCAACTTCAAGTCTCGGTGAGTACGCATCGCTTACTTAATTGACATTGGAGTAACCAACTCGGATAACGGGAAGACAGTAGGGAGTCGCAAATGAAAACTTCACGTTTGTTATATATCGATAAAAGTAATTCGACGTCCTGCCTCAAAGAGTATACCGGAACTGATCCATACAATGAGGATCGCATCTAGGCATGGAGATGAAGGAAGAACTCACATGAGGATTCTCAAAGTCCGTCATATCGGACTCTCCATTAATCTTACCTTGCATTTCCCTCTCCTCATCAGTTAGCCCATCCGTGAGCATAGCCTTGTCCCGACGTCTATTCCGCATCACGAGAGTCGTCCTCCAGGCTACGATAAGGCGCTTAATCAGTATGGGCTTTCCCGGTAATGAGAACTGCACGCACCAATGATGACGAGGAACTCTAGCCCGAAGCATATGCTGCATCCGATAACACCTGGCGTATAAGATGGCTAGAAAATTGAATTATGAAATTAATCAGA
Organism: Guyanagaster necrorhizus; assembly: GCF_019112545.1. Classification (NCBI taxonomy): domain Eukaryota; kingdom Fungi; phylum Basidiomycota; class Agaricomycetes; order Agaricales; family Physalacriaceae; genus Guyanagaster; species Guyanagaster necrorhizus. The sequence continues at coordinate 50,403 of NW_025064960.1, forward strand.
GAAAAGAGGGCAGGTGGCATACGGCGTCCTTCGTCTTGAATATCTGTGACCCGCACATGTTTCCGACGCAGTAACTGTAGGGGACGCGTTGGACATTGAACGCAGAAGGAAAACAAGACAGCGCACCCGACAAACGTAAACGAGGAAGTCACAGTTCGTTTAGTACGGCCGGGAAGGTTCGAGGGAATGAGCGTCCACCCCAAGAACAGACTGAGAACGAAAGGGACCTGCCAGAGGTATTGGACAAGCGATTGGAAATTTGTGTTCGAAGATATCTTACGGTCATGTAATACATCCCCCATTTCGTCCACTATTAGAGGCATTAGGATGGCATGGGTAAAACGAAGAAGAAGAGGACCTTGGTAGACGAACTTGTCTCGATGAGAGCCATTCCAAGGAAGCCGATGAATGGAGGAATCGTCGCAAAAGCCATGATGTACAGACGGAGGTTCTTCCACTTTGATGTAACCTATCGTTATGTCGGTTTCGCAGCGGTGTAGAGCAAAGAGCGGTGCAAACCAATCCAACGATGACGAAGATGACAACACTAGTCATACTTCGAGGAATCGTGTATAAAATGACCTGGAGAGATGCTGTACAAGGATATAATTAATGACTACCGGTTGATATTGGACGAATATACGTACTAAAACCAAAACTCTTGTTAATGATACTTCCGAAGGTTGTCAGGCCTCCATTAGGCACCTATGCATGCATCAACAAAAGTCCGTGTATCAAGCCATATGCCTACCGATGATAGAAAGGCGTTGATTCCAGCGAAATAAAACTAGATCAATCTCAGCATGACACGGGAAGACCGATGCTGGAAGCACATACACATGGATCGACCAAACACTCCTTAGCTTGGTCCCACTTCCACACTTGGGTACCTGTCCTATCATGTCCACTCTGGTTCTCAAGGATCCTGGTATTGGCCATCCGTTTTTCCTCCTTCGTGAGCCAGGGAACTTCAGATGGGGTACCGAGGAAGTACAGGCAAAGGATACCGGCGAGGATGGTGAGCGAGCCGAGGAACTGAAAACAGGTGAGCAGTCATTGGATGAAAGAAAGATGCGACGTACGTAAGACATATATCGCCACGCCTGAATGTTATCTCCATTATACTCAAGCGTACCGATTCCGTAGAGGGTTAGATCAGAAATGACACCGAAGCCTGCATTCGCGCTCTGTTGAACGCTAGTGTAAGCGTAGTAAATGGACACGAGAGAGGTGGAGACGAACTTGGAATACTAGGGCGCGAGAGGAATGTTCTCGTCTAGTGTACCAACTTCCGATTATAAGGATAAATCCCGGGCTGATACAACATTCGAAGAATCCTTGCAGGGCACGTAAGGCAATGAGCTGTTTAAAGTTCTTTGCTGCGGACTCGGTTAGCCTTTACGATGGCCGAGAGAAGTGAACAGAGGACAAACCAAAACCAACGCATAAGACGACGACACCCCAGCATATCTATCAGAGTGTGTCAGAAAAATCAAGAGATAGAGTATGACTGTACCATATAGATCGACCTGCGTATAAGAGGTGGTTATTGATGGTGTCTCGACACGAGAACGGAAACGTACAGAGTCTTACCCATCCTCCATCGTTGAAGGAGAATATTGGACGGAAATTCGAAACACATGTAAGTGATGTAGAATATCGTCGTCAGCCTAATCGAGAAGGTAAATGATTGGGATCGTAACATAGAAAATGGTGTTCTATAATCACCATGAGTACTGCTGCCCAACCAGGCCAGTATCCTCACGCAGACCGAACGTCGCCATAGTGCCTGTAGGAGGTTCGCGGTCTGCAATCACATTCAGAGGAGTTTGACGCACTCAGGCCCGTCTTGTCAGATTGCTGAATACCATCTGATAACGAATACATTAGCGTTAGACAATGCTGCATGCGAAGCTGTAGCGGCTCACAGCAAAGCCACATGAGCGGAAGGAGATAGCAATCCATCTTTCGTTTCAGCTTCTTGTATTGCTCTGGGGTGTACTCGGATACGATAGCGACTGTAAATGGTGTTCCAGTCAATATCTTGTATCCCCAACTGAAGTCGCGGAAAGACCTACCTTCACTGTCATCTTGGGCCTCATAAACGACCGCCTCGACGACCACGTTCTTCTCGTCAAAGGAGGTCTTCTCTGGAGTTGCGGAGGACATGGCAAGCTAACGGAGGACGAAAGCCGTGGCAAACATCAAAGAGTGTCCTATATAAACTCTAGGGCCGTTGACAATTGTTCTGATAGAAATCTGCCCTGCTTATCCTGCAGGAAGAACCGTCCTTATCATTCGTTTAGAACAGCATGGTATGAAGCTGCCTACAGGCTGCGGGAGCGAAGGGTCTTAGGGTCCTACGCCGATTGATAGGAATGATAAAGCAGATACTAGAGGAACTAGAGGTGGATACTAGCAACTTATCAAATGAGGGCCTTCGGAAACAACAGGGAACCTAAGCAGGCCGGTATCAGACAGGTACTATCGAAGAAAGGAGAATTGTGAACTGAAGAAAGAGAGCGTTCCGAGATGGAAAGGTTCCGAGAGAACTTGATTGGGAGTATTACGCAAGAAGACAGAACGGTAGCTGTCATAGATCTTGAAGGCGACCATCTTCCCGGTCAGTTAATAACAGAAACTGTCAAATCTTCTGCCACAGGAAGTGTCAATGTTACGTTGCTAAGCCAATCTAAGAAATCATACCGTCATCATTGAAATGGCTGAAACGACTTGGCGCTGCATCCTTTCAGTCAAAAGAAACAGGGAAAGCGTATCAGAAATGCTCAGAGGATTGCTAGAGGAAGCTATCTCGATTTTTTTCAGATAAGTGTGGTGACCTTGAGCGATACTGCCTCTCGCCACATGCTCTAGTTCCATAAAGGCAAAACGAAAGAGGAAGCGGCTACAGTCCGAGGTGCGTTGTTGAGGCTTATTTGCTAGTTGCTTGTTGCCTCCTACCGCCAGCAGTTCCTGCGTGCCCCCGTTTTCTGCGTCTCCCGCGCATTTTCGAGCGCGGAATACGATCTTCTTTCCTTGTATTCGTGTCGAAGCTCCGATGAAGACTGCCGCTTTCAAGCATACCGAGGCATCGGAGAATCCAGCGTCGACAAGCGAAGCTCAACACTCATAGAATGGAAGGGCTATCGTGCGCATGCTCCTTCTATTTCGATATTTATTTCCCTCTAACTTTTCCAATAGTGGAGCGATGGTCGCACTAGTATTGGCTGAATTCTCGGCTGCCAAGATTCGCCCTTTCCTTCGCTTCCCAGGTTTTGTTCGACTTCCAGAAGAGCTCAGGCTTCGGGTCGCCTCACAATGTGCTGCAATACCGATGCATCGTCTCGTTTCAGCAAAGGGTGCTTAATTCAGACAACGTCAAGTGAGCGCAAGTTTTGTCCAGTAAGCGCTATTCTATATCAATAATCTGCTGACACCTTCATCTCATCATGACCTCTTGCGCTCACTTAGGAACTCGCTATCAAGGACACTCTTCTCTGGAGGATGACAGGCCGAGGTACCAGACCTCCGAACCCACCTCAGGATCAGGTTGCGGCCATTGTGCAGTTCACTGCGGTGAAGGTTCCTGTAGCTCGTCCGTAAGGTTCATCATACCATACCTCAGAGAGCATCCGTGCTTACCGTCGTTCGCAGCGAAGATGTTGGTACTGCAGCATAGCTCCGTAGCAGTGGGGCTCGAACTAATATACATTGCGTTCAGTACTCGAGCCTCGACGACGCGCAGAAGAACGACGTACCAACTCACGGCCGCCTGGGCGATAACAATTCTTGGCAAGCTACAGCTAAACCCGACCAGTTTGGAGGGGTCGAGCGGTCCTGCGTCGACGTTCAAAGCAGCATTGTTGGCGTTGGCGACGCTCTCGCAACATTGGACGAGTTGGTTGTAGCCGGAGCACCGCTGTGTAGGGGTCACCGCTACTGTGAATGCCATAATGGTCAGAAGGAGGAGAGAGCGCAGGGCAGTGAGCATATTGTTGGAGGTGAGAAGGCAAGTGTTTGCAAGCTACTAGACGGATTTTATGTCTGATGACGCTTCGATAGATGTCATTTATGATTGAATACCATGCGCTGTGGCGGCGTAAAAATGCCTAATTTCTGAAGAACTAGAAGATCTTAATGTCAAAGAAGAGGCATGGCACACATGGATGTTCCGTCTAATGTTTTTGCGAAGCGGATAAGCTTTCGGCAGATGGTATAAGGTTCGAGAATCGTTTTTTTTTTTTTGCAGAAACCGTGGTCCGATGTCTTACAGAATGAGTTAAAGATGATAGAAGATGATAATTGCTTTTCGTGTGCGCCTAGACGCTAAATTGTGGTGCTGAAGGCCCAGGGTGGGACACAGGATGAGAATGGCAGCGTTGTATGCGGCCTCTATGACGTCGTTCATGCTTGGATCAAGAGTCGATATTTAACCTGTATTCTGGTTATTACAGTATATGACAGGTTTGCCTCGGCCAACTCGTTCGTCAGTAACATCTGCAAACCAGATTCTGAAAAGGGAACATGTTCAGACAGTGTACATTCTGCATATCGTAATATATCACTGAGAAGATGGTCTCGAACCCAGAACCCATTAGACCACCCTGCGCTTCATCTGTCCTATGAGACCATGCAAGTACGATGGCGGGACGTATGGGTTTGCAAACTGTGTTTGACCTGTCCTAGTCAGCAGCATATCCTTGACCATACTCTTACCAACATCATTCCATTGCCACATGAGGTCGAGCGAGTCCACATAAGGGAGGAACGATGAGTCCGTAGCGAGGCGCCAGATCAGTTCTCTCGAGATAGGGCAGTACGGTCGGTGCACAGGCAGGAGAGGGTCATGGACACCCAGGTGTCGGAGCTCTCTGAGAGGTTCCAAGATCGCTATGAGGTCTTTTACGTACATAGGAACCCCCCCGAGAATGAGACGCTCGATCCTGTGGGAGAATTCCGCGATTAAGTCTTGAGTGAGGTATTCCGCTTTGAATGGGTTCATGATGGGTCCGACGTAGATGATGGTCAGATCCCGGAGTCAGGGGAGAGAGACGCCACGCCGGTAGAGGGGAAGATGTTCTTGGGTGATGTAGTTGAGGCAGATGGTTAATGAGACAAGGTTGGATTCTGACATGGAGATTGGTAAAAGGAGGTCCAGTGGGGGAGTGCCGTACATGGTCACATCGATGACATTGGGGAATACGGCCGTGTACTCAAGATCGAACGTTCGAAGAATGAGGTGGAGGATTTGGTGTGAGGGAACGAAACAGGTTGCTTTGGACGGACGTATTCTCCGAGATCTAACCAGCGAAGGTTCACGGCGGTGAGGAATGCACGAAATTCCCATACGTCGAAGGGCTTTACGCAGGTTAGTCGTTCGGGAGATGAAAGGTTTTTTAGTCCTTGGAAGATCTTGTAAAAATCTTTGAATCCAGAGGGAATGATAGATATGTAGAGTTCGCGCCAGCGAGGCGCCGTAGAACGGAGTGATGACATGACAGCAAACGTGTGATTTTTTCTAGGTTGTCCTGTCTTCAGCATGTCATCGTGCATCCGGAACAGGAAAACAGACAATGGGCCCTCCTTTGCACGCCGAAGAGAAAACTCGATAAGCGCTGCGGGAATCGATACTTCAACCTCCCGGGTTTCTTGGTAGTCCTCGTCTCTTTTTATCAAGTATCGAAATGGAATAAAGATAAAACACCACAAGGAAGCGAGGGAATATGCTACGTCTCTCCAATGGACACACACATGAGAGATAGTGAGCATGCTGTACGGAAAGTGGTCACCATGATAGTCGTCCACAGCAAGAATCAGGCTGTTAATCAAGCTAGTAAAGATTTCTTTTAGGATATCTTCAGAGACGCGATGGATCGAAGCAGGCCTATCGGTAGGTGCAGCTAGGGAAGCCTTGAAAACGGGGTAATCAGTTGGAAATTGAGCGAGGAAAGCGACAGCACAGTTACCGTTCCTGGACGAAACGGTGGCGGACGAAAACGAGAGGAACATTCATATGGAGGATGATATCTAACGAGAATAAGATAAAGGCGGTCAAAGATGAAGAAGAGCCTACATATAACGACTCATTTTGGATTATGCAGCACTTGGGAGTGTAAAATGAAGAGTTAATTCCTGAGATCGAAGTGATGTAAATACGAGGGGCTCAGGGGCTGCAATGGCTGTGTGAGCTGGAGAGCACTTAAAGGAAATGTTCATCGTAAAGGCAGATTCCAGGGGTAGGGAGTTTTTCATAGACCTCTGTGTGGACCTCAAAACATTTACAATTTCTGTCAACACAGAGCTCTGCTCTGTCCACAAAGATGGACCACCAGTGCTGTCTCTGTCTCAGTGCTGATCTGAGGCTGAGGCTGATTCATGAGAGACATCAGCATCAGTGTCTCAGCTTCATTGTCACCTTCATCCTGCACCCCCAGGTGAGATGAGCTTTGCTTTCTCACTGTCATTCAATCCCTAACTACTAATTCTGCCTCCTCTATCTGTTGTCAGCAATCCTTATTGCCTGGTGAGGCTCTGCCTCCATTCCCATCTTAAGAAAGCTCATCCATACAGTTTCCGGCCTCATCACATCTAACCAATTTTCATCCAGTATTACTGTGTTCTTATTGTACAAGTCACTACCAAGCTTTTTTGTCACCCTCCGACCTCTCCCTTGTATCACTACATAGCCGTTCACATGCTGCAATCAGACTGAGGGCAGTTTTCATGCCCCATTGTACCTAATCATTCTTAATCTTCAAGCGAGCAGCAGAGTAAGGAAGTTTTTGACAAAATGGACTCACCATCTAAAAACGCGGTACAAGTTGTGATAATGATTCGCTGGCATTATCTGGCTGGGCTGGTACGACTACATCATGAGATGGAATATTTTGATTGCGACCGTACCACCGGTGACTAATGTTAGTGGGCTCGGCGCTACGGCCCGGCTCCGAAGTTTGGTTCTCGAAGATTCTCCTCAACTAACATCACTTACTGTGTCTTTGACATGGCTCCGAATCCTACGGCTTTCCGTCTTTGACATAGACGTAAATTGAACGTCACGCTAAGAGGATCGTAGTGAGCCACTTTTTCGTAGATCATTATCCAGTCTCATTAATCATGAATCATCTGACCTTTCTTTTCCCCGTCAGTCTTGGCTTAGAAGTCACGGTTACTATCGCCAAAGGCAATACATCGTGTTTCTAACGCAAGATTGTTTATTCAAACGTTCCCAGTACTGCGTTACACTAGTCTTTCCTCGGAAAAGGCTTATGATCCCAATCCTTCATCAGAATCCCATTCCTCAAGCCCACGATGGCACAACGGCATTCACCGTCATGTGCTGGTCATAACTCACATGCACTAGGGACTCGTTGGCTCCAACTTCTTCCTTGAAATGATTCTGTACTCCTCACTTCTCCCATTAAAATGGCAAGACGCTTACTGATTTCTCTCCCCATCCTCGGCGGCCGCTGCCCGTTACACAGTCCCCAGCACTAGCTACTTCCCCACTGAACTCTTCTTGCTCGCGTTTGCGGTGTCTCCGCGCGATCAATTCTGATCTCGGTGCACTCGGCGCACCGGATCCTGCGAGCGATTCCAAACCCAATCAAGACCAAACTTGGAAGGCCATTCTGTGATGCTCTAGATCTGGAAGCCATCCTCATTGTCAAGATCACCTTCTCTTTCAGAGGTGACAGATTGTTTCCTCGGAGTCGCATTGGTATCAATGGCATGTCTCGCACTCTCCTTGCTACCATTAGGATTGCCGGATAGGAGATCAGAGGTGCATAGAACCAGAAGTCCGACCGTACGGATCGACCTGATGCCGGGAGTAGCTCTGCATCCCTCATCATCAAGAGACAGCGTCATGGAAGGAGGGTGAGAGGGTATCGGGTCGAAAACAACACTCTAGACAATGTGTCTTGTGATTTTTACTTGCGACGAAAATAAGCAGCATGTCTCTCCTAACTGTTTGTTTACTACGTAGCTTGACCAGTCTTTCCTAGCATTTTGCCTTGGGAGTAGGACCTCATCCGTCTTTTTTCTTCGCGTCTGTCTAACTCGTCATTGGTTCGCAAGAATACACCGCTTGGATACCGCTCTCCGTATGCGCCGTACAGAGCCCGTTCTGCATCCATGACTATATGTACCCGCTCCTTTCTTATGCTAGTTTCTCGGAGCCGAATTTTGTCAATCGTTGCTACCACAGACATTGAAGAAAAATTCCGCTTACCCCTCAGATTTTCTCTACGACCAGACTGTCTGTGCTAGCCGTTATTCTCTAACGTTTGAACGCTGGACGCGGTGCAAAGTGGCAAGATTTTTCTTCTTCGAAGCTTCGTTATCGAATCTTTGAACTCCTGACTTATCTGTTGTCTGGAATATAAATCCGACGTTGTCAGTGTTTTTAAGATCTGGCACCGAAGATAATTTTAGTCGCAAACCAGGCGTAAACCGCGTGCCATCACACAAGGTTACCTGCGTCTGTTGAGGGCTGATATTCCTCAACCACCATCTGCTGTACTCAATGCGCCGACAGATGAATTGAACGCGAACAGCGGAATTGATTGTTACGACTGTCGTTTCAAATTTTGACAGTATGTGAATAATCTGATTTATCACATGTTAAAGCTAACGTGAGCAAAGCGTCGACCACCCATAATTACTTCAAGCTTGTGCCTCAACAGCTGATTAAAGTTGTCCGAGGGTAACTGCTCCTGTAAGAATTCTCTGCAATGGTATCTTACTAGCCTTTGTATAAGGTAGCAAGCCTGTTCAATTGCCAGCCATTGCCAGCGAGGCTGTCGGTCCCGGACAGAGCGACACATTCTGCTATAGTCTGCTCTAGTAGCGTCAGCTCTTATGTAACAGGAACAGAAAAACTGCGGCGTACTACCATCATCTTCATGAGAGGCTTCGTGAAATCTTTTCTCTCGTTCCACTTTACGACGATTATCATACTATCTCAACGACTATCGCCCTGCGAAATCTCAGGCCGTCTAAGTGCGAAACTCTTCTTTGACGGAGAATAAGGTATTGCTCTCATCCTTTACTGGTGGATCTGTTATATGTTCAATTAATCTCTTCGATCAGTGAGAGGATGAGTCATCCGACAGCACAGGTCAAAATTCTTACAAGCCACTCACGGATAATGTATTTATCTTTGGCGTTCTGTATAAAACACTATCTAAGTACGACCTACCCGACCAGAACAGTATTGGCCTATTTCATGTGGGCTACTTGGGATGTTTCTACAACTCGGGTTGTTTCGACAGGTGGGGCTACTCGTTATTAGCGATTATTTCCCTCCACCCGAGTGCGCCAAGCTCCTATCAAAACTGACAAGATTTACGAACACTATGTCAGCGGCTTCTTGATTCGTTATATCATGCTTTTCGCTGATTTATCCCCTTAAAAATCGTCTGGACCTTGCCATCATGCTTCCGGAAACTCTCTCCGAAAATAGATCTTCAGGGATGGAGCGCATTATTATTCCTTCTTCACTTTAGCAACATTTTCATCTTTTGTGTCCTAAGCGTCTCCGAAACTCCGAACATCATTTATCCTGTCGGCCATGGGCGCGATGTTACTGTGACCCATTCCACTGACTCTTGAACTTGAAATACTCCCATGTACCCGCCTTTTTTTTTGTCAGTTCAGGTTTGATACTGTTAACGATCCCTTCTCGCCCTCATTCTACTCCACACTCTTCGAAACTATATCCAAAAGCTTTATCTAGATACCCGTGAATACGGTTTAATTCATGATGTAATTTGATTATTGACGGAGTCATTTGTCATCATAGACAAGTGCTTGATTATTCTTACATCTCAGAAATCAGAAAGGGGTCACAATCAAAACAGATTCATTGGTATCACGGCCTGTTCCGTGCCGTGTGGGATAAAACTTACGACTGCAATTCGGCTAAGCTAGCATCGGAGACGAGATAATTTTATACATGGTTGGTCCAGGTCTCTTTGCGGAAGTATACTGGCATCAGTTATTTCATGCTGCCTCTGCGGAGCCACGAAGACTCCAAGTTCTCACAAACGTGGCCGGAGCCTGGCTGTTCAAAACGCCTTTTGTTCGTCGGGCTGGTAGGCCAATCTGGGGAAAAAACCTGGGCCTTCCCGAGCATTTTCAAAATTTTACGTCACTTTCGAATTGATTGGAGAGACAAGTAGATCAGGGTTCATCAATTTCTTACGCAACATTTGTTTCAGAATAAGATGATCTCCCGTACTAGAATATTAGCAGGACACGTTTTGAACCTCAAAGAAGTGATTCACAGATGCTATAAGTAGGACAGGATTATTTGCTTTTGAGATATTAAATGAACGAATAAACGCTCCAACCAGGAAGGATAGGAGAGCAACGTTCTCAGGGCGGCGAACGATCCCAAGTGGAATTGTTATTGAAATGCAAGTGTTCCTTCCATATGATCGGATGTCTATTCGCAGAAAGAAGTCAGGATCTGGCCATCGGAAATAGTCTGACTTTCATCAGAGCTGAACACCAAACCCGTAGCCAAGCACATTGGAGAAGTTAGAACGCTCTCACAGCAAAAAGGGACATATTCGATGAATATTCGCTTCCGCTGAACGCCACATCATGCACCTTGCACCATTACGGCGCATGTAGCCAGTGAGAAATGATCCTCTAACCGCGTCATTCATATCAGCCTAGCACTATACTTGTCCTGGGCAGAGCGAGTCTGGATAAACTATTTTTATTCTTGGGAATGAGATAGAGGACCAGGAAAATTATAAAGGAGGCGTCAAATCACCGAGTATCATCAAGCCAAACAGCCCTCACAGTTGTATAGCTTTCACCTAGTTCATAATGTTCGCTCGTCTTTCTTCTATCGCTCTCTTGGCTTTGCCTCTCCTTGCGTCCGCCACCGCCATTGTTCCTCGTGGCGGCAGTGGTACGTCCTGCTCCACTGGTACCGTACAGTGCTGCGACTCTGTTCAGAGCGTAAGTGTCTTGCAAGTCGTCGAAATGAACGCGAGAGCTAATATGTATTATTGTAGCCTAGCTCCAATGTCGTTCAGACTCTCTTGGGCCTCCTTGGAATCCCCATTGGCGATGTCACTGCTAATGTGTAGGTATTCATATCTTGACCGACCTCGCCGATGGCTGATGTATTTTCACATAGCGGTGTTACCTGCAGCCCCATCAGCGTCATCGGGGTCGGAGGCAATTCCTGTTCTGCGCAAACGGTCTGCTGCGAGAACAACTCCTTCGTTAGTACTAACTCTATTCAGCGGATAACATTACGCTTACAGTCACGAACAGAACGGTGTTATTGCGCTCGGCTGTTCCCCCATCAACATTGGCCTCTAAGGGACTCCGGAAATCCTTACGATTGACGATGATGTAGTCATTTATCATACGAATAAACATTTCGAGAAATCAATGATGAAGAACAGATGTTTCATTGCAGATTGAAATTCATAAGGAGAGTATAACTGACCTTATTCAAAGTCGACTGAGAATGAGAGTCGAAGAAGGATCTCTAATGGGAATGTCTATCGCGTAGGGTAAGATAAGTGTCCTTGTTGAATCCTGTCGTCATTATTGTGTAGCTAAAGGGACCTTGATCACGTCGATATTGATATAGTTTACCATCCGAGAGAGTTTTTCCCAAGTGAACAGTGTTCAGGCAGGGCAGAACTTGGCCATGACGTCTCGAAGTCGCGTCTGTGTCCTAGACCTGCGGCCGGTCCCTACTACATGAGCACGGATTGATCTAAGGCTAAGGGACCGGCCCCAGGTGTAGCAACGATGGCAATGCCATTGTACTTGCTTCTTATTGACCGAGAAGAAATGAACGTACAGAGGTCGCCCTTTTGTAGGGTCGAAGCGTTGCCTATACTCCTACCAGTGATGAGAGATACCAGCAGCCCAGACCGAGGAAGGGCCATTCGAAAAAGATAGATCAAGGCTACGAGAAGATCATGGCCGAAGTTCAAGAATTCCGTCCGGCAACTAAAGTCAACGATTTACCCAGGATATTCCTGTTGATATCGTTCGATGCGAGCATCAGGAGAGCAAAAAGGAGAGAACATGGTGGTAGACTCCAAGCAGTGTGTGTTTCAAATTGAAGATGAAGAAACATGTGACGGTCATCATGTCGCGTGAGGAGTCGCGTAAACGGTGACACGCCCAGGCCTAGGTGACGCACCATTCGTGTCAAGACTCAATGCTGGCGACTCCAATTTTGGGTCGACGCCGGTGCAGATGCTTGACCTTCCCAGCTTGGCCTTGAACTAATTCTGTATTTTGTTCGTGAGTGGAGTCGGGCAAAGAAACTAAGTAAATAAAATGCCATACATCACTGATTATTTAGCACTCAGGTGGTAGCCGTATCTGAACGTATTGTTGCTAATGTGCTTGCCATTAGGTGAACTCTCTCTGGAATGACGGCCCCCGAGTAGTGTAACGCTGGTATCTTTCTTCAGTCTGGTCGCCTTCAAGATTGTAGAGCTAACAAAACCTTGATATTGATATCATTTTAAGAGAATTGTTTTTCTCCCGGATAGCGACCAACAAAACATAACAAGCCTATTCACCATCGACAACGATGATCAAATGACATCGCAGCTGCTCCATATCGTCGCGTCGATTTACTCGCAACCTTAGTTTTCTGGCCTTTTTACTATCATCTAGTCCTGCCACTGCTCGCGAGAGCAACAGGAAATCGCCGTGAGTCACTTATACTGTCGACTCGGAGATTCTTTTTCTAACATGGACAGAATATCTTCCCTTCATCGTTATGTCTCCACTACCATTGTGGTACCTCTTGATGTCAGAAAGATAGATACTGGTCTGCGACAGTGAAGATACGGGGGAAGTGCGCATGTTTATTATATTCGAGAGCCCGCGAGTCCAGGGGCAACGACTCCCGTCCTTCAGGTGCCGACTATGTCAGCGTACACTTCACCGTGAAGAAATACTGTTACACCTGCAAAGGCGTCGTTATGATTCTGAATTCTTTGAGAAGTACGGGAGAGTTCCATAGGCTCTTCATGCACTGGTCGTTGGTTCGCGTTCTAGCTTGTCGCTGCCTCTTTTTCCTTTCCTTCGTTTCATCTACAGACACCGGTAGTGGCTGGAAAACATATGGACATGGAACATTGGTACCAGGATTACCAACATTTTTTATTTTCTCAGGACGCTTCGTTCAAGACCTCGCGTCGAATGTTCGAGTTCTTAATAACATATATGTTCCTTATCCAGCCATATTGATTTCTCGATCTGTCTACTTGTCCAACAAATGAATACAATATCGCCGATACGTTCAAATCATTCCTGAGCACTTGTAGAAGATTCCCTTAGAGGCCAACATTGATGGGGGTGCAGCCCAGAGCAACAATGCCATTCTGTTCGTGGATAAGTATGCATACAATCATTTCCGAGGTCGAATTACTCACGTAGCTGTTGTCTGTACAGCAGACAGGTTGGTTGGAGCAGTCGGTGCCACCAACGCCAATGACAGTGATGGGGTCGCAGGTAAGACCGCTGCGATGAACGTACTCAGCAAAACAAAAGACACGATTTAGTACGTGAAAACCTACACATTACCGGTGACACTGCCGACGGCGATCCCGAGGAGGCCCAAAAGGGTCTGAACAATGCTGGAGGAGGACTATAACAATCGTTCGTTCAGCTCTCAAGCATGATCGTATAGATGAGGAGCGCAGGCCAACTCACACTCTGGACAGAATTGCAGCACTGCGCGGTACCGGAAGCGCAAGTGTCTTGCCGGGGAAGGACGGTGGCGGTCGCAAGGAGAGGCAAAGCCAGGAGAGTAAAAGCGGAGAGACGAGCAAACATTATGAAACTGAGGTTAAGCTGTACAACTGTGAGGGCTGTTCGACTTGGTCATACCCGGCAAACTCACATCTCTTTTATAGATTTTCGTCCTCTCTGTTATCCCCGTGTACAATAGTCATCTGGTCGAATAATAATGGTACGTCCCGACTGGTATTGCATGCGTTTGACGCGTGAGGAATACTGAGACAGGATTCATGATGTGGCGCTGGGTGGAAGCGAGTATCAGTCAGTACTGTACCTTTTCACGGTACTTGGCTACTGTATTGTGGCCAGGCATTGATATGAATCGCATCCCAGATAGGTTTTCTAAGAAATGGTGTAATCGAATGAACCAGCGCCGCGCCCTCATTTGGATACATACAAAATCTCTCCCCTGTTGCCCTGAACACCATGACGGAACCGCTGGTCGCATACACTCATTCATTTTCGTTTTGATGATATATCTTGACCAGCTCGCCTTTCGAAGCTCATCAGAGTAAAAGAAAGGTGTCGGCGAACAAACTCACGTACCCTGATCTGCTCAAGCCACATCTGTCCATTGGAATTCAATTTGACGTAAGAAAAGGACATTCATGGGATTTTCCCCAGCTTCATTGCATTGGGTCCGGTCCTATGACCGCCAGCACGGGAAAGATGGAACACCGTCCGTGGACGAAACTCATTACCTGTCGCCGGATGCTAACCAGGTTGTAATATTACCATATGGATGCCTGATGGGGACCGATTCTTCTGAGGTTTTGGGAGCGCTGTCTGCAATGACAGGTTAGTTCAAACAACAGCAATTCAGAGGCATAGAAGTTAGAGCACGAGGCCAGTCATGAGGTGAATTGTTCATGATTTTTCCGGTAAGTTCTACTGTCATTTTCTGACGAAGTATTGACACATGAAAAGATATATGATACTATACCTAACGGATGCAGAATATCGAGCTCCTTCAGGAGTCGAGCAGAAGGGGTCATAGTAGCATCACTAGGCTGACAGGATACATTGCCATACATTCTCCGTTGAGCATGAAAATAATCGAGATTGTGAATATCTTTCTTCAGTATTTTGTGATGCTTAATGTCTAGATCGAAGCGCCTACGCTGGAAAGGGTGGTATGAGAAAGATCGACGTAAAGACATGACAATGTCTCACTTATTCAGTCTCTATAGAAAGGGAACACGATCGATAGGTAAGAAATACTCAGGCCGCTCCACCTGTCGAAGTATCCGAAACGCCGCCATGGGACCTCAGGTGTATACAGGAACAAAAGCAAATGTTCCTGGTCGAACGACGAATGGGTATGTGTAACGTTCCATGGGAGAGTTGCTACGAAGTCTTAAAATACCACATATCCAAACTTGCGGCAAAGATAGGATGGAGATGGGTCAGAGGGTGGGATTGACATTTGTTATCGCATGGGATGATGCCTGGAACTGCTTGAGGGAGAGTAGCTGAGGGTAGAACCCAAGAGAAAGAAATAAAAGAGTCTCGTATACATAGCTGCCTTAATGCTAACCCGTGATCACTGATTTTGCGCGTCTCTGGAATACACATTTCAGTAAGGACGAGGAAGAAGGCATAAGAGATCAATTGATAGAAATACACACGAAAAATTGCCCACAAAAATTGGCAATCACGCAAAAAGAAGCCCGTCCAATTGGCGGGCATATTCAACTTTCCTCGAAACTATTTGTGAGTACATTCCCTACAATTATCCATCTAGGAAATACATCAACAATACGGTCTTAGAAAAACGGAAGGGGAAAGAGGATACATGCCTCTTTCTCAGGGACCTCTTTGCTCGTACGATCCCCAGAGTCATGCCAAGTCCGACAACCCCCCGGCACCAGCAGAAAAGCACAGTAAGATGTCCTCTCTAGAACGGTTTAAATAGCGAGAAGCATGGTGTTGCTTGTCAAAACGAAGTGACGACCAAGATACCAACAATTACGCACAATAAGGGGGCTCCGGATTGCTATAGAAGCCATTTTCAGAATAGCTTGGAAGGAAAGTAATAGACCAATAGCTCACTATACTTTCAAAGACCTCAGGCTGGAAATAAAACACATTAGGTTGTCTTACCATTGAATGAAATATTAGCTTAGTGGAAAGTACAGGAACGAGTTTCTCTTCATATCGGCGGCGTTTACCACTGACCAGGCTGGTCATGAACAAGCCCGGAACCCCGGACCACGTTCGCAACAACCAACAGTTAATGGCGCAAAAATAAACATTTCTACCACTTACAATAACGACAACGACGCGTCTCCTCCTCAATCTGCTATACAAAGAGATCCAACAGCTATTATCTCTTTGACAATGCCTGTGGGCCATCTCTACTATCGCGGCTTTTCGAGCAGCAAAGCGAGACTCGCTCTTCGAACTCAAATTTCTGTGGAGGTCCAACGCAGCGAGAATACATAACCGATATATGGTTGGAAACAAACGAAAAAATATTACACGGTGAGTAACATCATTTTCTTCGAGATCAAGCGCTCATTGCTAACTCCAACGTTTACGACCGTTCGACAGCTAAGTCCTGGGTTTGTCAGATCCCATCTACACTTCGTAGACCCCCGCTATCGAATCCAGCTGATGCCCAATCTCCATTCTTCGAATTAAATAAAGGAATAGCCCTCGATATATGCAATCCTTTTATATCATTGGAAACTGTGGTGTGTCATTATATTCCTTGCTTGAATTTCTGCTAACGTTTTTCCGTGCTACTCAGCAGAAAATTCTTCAGCCTCACAACGACACCTTCAAGGAGCGTATTTGATACAGTGCTTGCAATGCTCGTCAATATATCTGCGTCGGCGGTACAAGAAGCGGGCTTCAGCACGATGGGCTCAAACGATGGCCTGAGAGTTTTCTCTCCTGGTAGGAGATGCCATGCCGCCCCAACGATGACGGGCATTGATCCCTTTTCAACACGGCTCTGTTGTGCATTTAGTTAACTTTAATCAATGTGCTCGCTCTCTCCGTCATCTAACCGATGACTGCAGTTCTCATCGATGAGCAGTCTTAGGTCAACCGATTTGGACCTGGCCATCAAAATACTCACCAAATAATTTAAGGATACAGAGCGACTGTGTCTTCTTTCGCTATCTCGATGTCCTGCAACACCGCACGGCGCTGTCTGCTGTACGTGACTCTTTCCTCTGGATTGCAGAGGGGATCTCTTCTGCACGCCCATAGGATTGTACAGTTCCAGGTCCATTTTCTTGTACCTCGTACCATTGTTTCAAGACGGAATTACTAATTTATAGAACAGGCTTGCGGTATGAACACTGAAACGAGGCTGATGATATCTGCCAAAATATACAGCTTTTCCACACAAGCTGCCGGGAATAGACATTTGATGTCCATCGGAGCCGCTTTACTGTGCGTATTCGTTGGTATCTTGGTCGTCACTTCGTTCTGACGAGCAACACCAGGGTTCTGGCTAGAAGGTATTTAGATCGCTCAAGAGGACCTTTTAACTGTCTTTACTGCTGGTAGAGGGGGTTCGTCGGGCTTACATGATTCTGGGGGACGTACGAGTGAAGAAGGCCCCAGAAAGTGAGGCAAGTCTCTTCATTTCCCTTCTGTCTTTCTACCGTATGTTTATGTGTTTTCTAGATGGATCACCGAAGGGAATGTACAGGCAAATATTTTCGGGGAAAGATTGGTATGCTCGCCACGCCGTTTCTCGTGGGAAATTGTCCATGTTGTATGCATTTCTATCAATTGATCTCTTTTGCTCCTTTCTTCATCCTGAAATGTGTTTTTCCGAGACGCAACAGTGGATACAGGTAACGTTGGGATTCTTTTATTTCATTCTGGTCAATGGTTCTACCCTCAGGTGCCCACGCTCGTGCAGTGCCAGATGTCATTCTTGCCGCGACAAATGTCAGTTCCATTTCTAACTATACTAAGACAAAGTTGTGAAATCATCGCCAATACCAGGTTCGCTTGAATGCCATTTTATTTTAAGATATATCTGTAGCTCCTTGCCGAACGCTACACATGCCCATACAACCATTGACATTTTCTTTTGTTCCTGTACAGAGCTTGAACCTGAGTCTGTCCCGTGGTAGCGTTTCGGGTATTTGACAGGTGGAGCTGCCTGCTCCGGGTGATTATATCTTTCCATTTGATCACGTTCCCTTTCTACAGAGACTGAATATTGCCATATCTCCACAGTGAGCCTTCTCATACCATCCATTTTAGAGTCCAGCTCGGCGGATGCTTCGATCTAGCCAAAAAGGATCGGAAAGCACTTCACCATCTCGATCGTTTTCGCGCGTAACACCAAATGTATGGCGATGTATCCTGTCAGCCTAAGTGCTACGAACCCTTCCGCTCGATTCTTGAAGGAGTTCATTGTGTTCTGCATTCGTTAGGTAAAGTAGCATAACTCTTTTCATGTGTCAACGCTCATCAAGAAAATGCAGCTTGCGACTAGGCCAGAAGGGCATCTGATACCAGGTGATAAGTTTCGCATATGGATCTTTCCCGTGTTGCTGTTCATGAATCTCATGAGTCGGAAATCTAGGCTGTCAGGGGAAAATCGACCCTTTTTTACGTTACATTAATTCAAGTGGATAGATGTGGCTTGAGCAGATCAGGGTACGTGAGTTTGTTCGCCGACACCTTTCTTTTACTCTGATGAGCTTCGAAAGGCGAGCTGGTCAAGATATATCATCAAAACGAAAATGAATGAGTGTATGCGACCAGCGGTTCCGTCATGGTGTTCAGGGCAACAGGGGAGAGATTTTGTATGTATCCAAATGAGGGCGCGGCGCTGGTTCATTCGATTACACCATTTCTTAGAAAACCTATCTGGGATGCGATTCATATCAATGCCTGGCCACAATACAGTAGCCAAGTACCGTGAAAAGGTACAGTACTGACTGATACTCGCTTCCACCCAGCGCCACATCATGAATCCTGTCTCAGTATTCCTCACGCGTCAAACGCATGCAATACCAGTCGGGACGTACCATTATTATTCGACCAGATGACTATTGTACACGGGGATAACAGAGAGGACGAAAATCTATAAAAGAGATGTGAGTTTGCCGGGTATGACCAAGTCGAACAGCCCTCACAGTTGTACAGCTTAACCTCAGTTTCATAATGTTTGCTCGTCTCTCCGCTTTTACTCTCCTGGCTTTGCCTCTCCTTGCGACCGCCACCGTCCTTCCCCGGCAAGACACTTGCGCTTCCGGTACCGCGCAGTGCTGCAATTCTGTCCAGAGTGTGAGTTGGCCTGCGCTCCTCATCTATACGATCATGCTTGAGAGCTGAACGAACGATTGTTATAGTCCTCCTCCAGCATTGTTCAGACCCTTTTGGGCCTCCTCGGGATCGCCGTCGGCAGTGTCACCGGTAATGTGTAGGTTTTCACGTACTAAATCGTGTCTTTTGTTTTGCTGAGTACGTTCATCGCAGCGGTCTTACCTGCGACCCCATCACTGTCATTGGCGTTGGTGGCACCGACTGCTCCAACCAACCTGTCTGCTGTACAGACAACAGCTACGTGAGTAATTCGACCTCGGAAATGATTGTATGCATACTTATCCACGAACAGAATGGCATTGTTGCTCTGGGCTGCACCCCCATCAATGTTGGCCTCTAAGGGAATCTTCTACAAGTGCTCAGGAATGATTTGAACGTATCGGCGATATTGTATTCATTTGTTGGACAAGTAGACAGATCGAGAAATCAATATGGCTGGATAAGGAACATATATGTTATTAAGAACTCGAACATTCGACGCGAGGTCTTGAACGAAGCGTCCTGAGAAAATAAAAAATGTTGGTAATCCTGGTACCAATGTTCCATGTCCATATGTTTTCCAGCCACTACCGGTGTCTGTAGATGAAACGAAGGAAAGGAAAAAGAGGCAGCGACAAGCTAGAACGCGAACCAACGACCAGTGCATGAAGAGCCTATGGAACTCTCCCGTACTTCTCAAAGAATTCAGAATCATAACGACGCCTTTGCAGGTGTAACAGTATTTCTTCACGGTGAAGTGTACGCTGACATAGTCGGCACCTGAAGGACGGGAGTCGTTGCTCCTGGGCTCGCGGGCTCTCATTTACTGCGTCAAGAATTAATCAGTTAGTTACGGACTATAAACACGCGCTCTTACGCCGCCTCTTCAACTGTTGGAGATCATTTAGGGACCAAAAGGCGGCACGGTAGCAGCAGCGACATAATGATGAACGGAGGATATTCTGTCCTGCAAGGATAAGGCGCTTCGGAAGGAGAATCTGCGGCACTATATATGATACACAGTGATTTCCATGTTGTTCCCGCGCGATACTGAGAAGTACCAGGACCAGGCAATTAAGGGTGTGAGTAAACGGACGCAATGCTGAGGGGTAGCTGCGTTGTCGTTTGGTCGTCGCCGTCGACGGTGAAGAGGCTTGTATCATTCTCTGGTTGATCAAATATATCTGATCTCTGCGAAGGCCATTTATTTGCTTTAGGCTGGTCACAGGAGGAGATTAAAGATCGCTGTTGTCGAAGCAATATGGTATCTCCTACGGCGGGGGTCACCCAGGCCGTCGTTTGGGCCCCACCTTGCTGAAGTCGCCTCTCGTACTGTCGATTCAGATCTATCGACGAGCAGCGCAAGCGCCATACTAGATCCGTTGCTTGGAGATGCCGCTGTGTGGTATAGGGAGAGCTGAATGATAGTCTGTTGAGTAGCACGAAAAAAACACCAGCAGGAGTTCCAGCAAGGATCCTAGTGACACCATAGCTTTTGCAGGATGGCATATGTTGAGGGTTCTTTTATTTGAAGAACAACATTCTACGAGACTAGGCATCATTTGGTTGTACACTTGGTGCCGAGCGCTATCCGCAAGATAGAGGTGTGACTTTTAAAAAAGCATGAATGGACAGCTTTCAAATGCGTGAATAAACAAACTTTAAACATACCACATCTCATCATATCAAATGTAGCACGACATCGCTTTCACCGAAATCAGTGTAGGGTCTCACAGGCATACAATATATCGCATGCTCTGTACAAATGGCTTGTCAGAGAACGCTTACAGAGAGTGAAGAACGCACCAGAGCCTGATGCAGACCAAGTCCAGCTTCCTTCCAATGCAACAGTGGCAGCTAGCATCCACTTCATGGCAGAATTAAGTACAAATCAACCAGAAGGCTCGAGATGAAAAGAGGCCAAGTTGCGCCCTGGTATCTACTTGGAGAGAGCGCCGGCCTAACATCTTATTGGTCTGTATCATCAGAGATAGTCCAGTTTTTGAGTAAACGAAACGTACCTTATCGTGTTTGACACGGAAGGAAACGGACTTGATTCGATAGTGGGTATCTACAAAACACAGATGGTATTTGACGTCCCCAGAACCCCGCTGTCGAACAGTTCTAAGCGTTGGCAAGGAGCTCGAAAGGGCATCACTCACCGTGGAATATCTTTCCACTCGATTTCCGTCGTACATTGGTTACGTATTCTAGCTCCACCTAACATTGCGCCTCCCCAGAAATTTGAGCAGCTGAGGCTCTTCTGTGTTTGTTGGCCGAAAAGCTGCGATGGCAGAGACGGCCTACAAAAGATAAGAGCTGATTATCTTAGTAGAGTAGGCAAGTCCGGATATTATTGAGGAGGGGAACAGGTCGTCGAAGCAAGTGATAGAGACGCTTTGTTGTTTGTTGTTGATCTTCGTACCCGACGCGTTGCCGCTTGGCTTCATGATCGCGACGGATGTTGTGCCGGTACCACCTCCATCATCACCGTCACCATATTTCTTTCTTATTAGAATCCGTGTTCAGCCATAAATGCTTCTTCTGTTACTACGATTCTCACCGGAACCACCCCTCGCAGCTCCGTAGCAAGGACCAAACATCAAACATCCGATGAGGATCCCGACGAATTTGACGATGCTGAACATTTAAACTACGGAAGCCGTCCATTCAAGAGATCCCGGTTAACGCCTAGCAACTCATCGACAGTTCGTTCAATGCATTCGCAATTTCCTGCGACAATGACCCTTTCCTCAAGCAGTCACGTATCAACGCGTAGACACGTTGCATCAAACTAACTTCAGATTCTTCGAGCAAATGAACATAAGACCCACGATTGGAGGGGGATGTTTGGGGCCAGGTTGGTGCCACACCGTAACACTAATATCTGCTAATTCCATGGCTTGTACTAGGTTGAGAAATTTATTCAGGATCTCCATCTGCGACGCTATCTTAACCATGCGACTTTTCTTCTTCATCGTCAAAGCTGCAACACTTTCCTTTACCTCACCAAATGCAACTCCAGAACCGGAAAACGCCGTCTTGACTCTTCTGACCTTGTCGAGTGTTGTTAAGAAATCGGTCCTACCAAGGTCACCCTCCTCGCAGTCGCTCCTGTTGATACCTCCCGTATGGTCGGATACAACGGCTCCCTATCCACTATCGAAATCGCCAACCAGGTCTCGCAATGGTATGTCTCGTTCATCATAAAAGACCCAATAGGATGGCTAACTGGACAAGTAGCAAGGACCTGGGCGTGAAAGCAAATGTATCATGTGCTGCAGCCGTGGTTGATCTTTGCTATCAGCACAGACATCGGAGACTGACGCACGTATAAAAGTCTAGTTTTCGGGCGTCAGTCTGCGGTTAAACTGGTGCCATAGATTATGAACCCAAACGAAGAGCTAAAAATGACTCCTTGGACACATCCAGAAATGAAACGCTTCCGGTCGACGACACTCATGGTGCTTACTGGACGACCTTTGTTGCCTTCATACGCACCTATTTGCTCCTCCATCCTTCCTGTATTGAACAAAACGAGCGCCAACGTTCACTTTTTTTCTTTACCTTGGTGGGCTCCGGTGGTCCTCCAGAGATTCGTAATCCGACGGTATCTAGGTCGCTGACAACGGGAAACCAGTCATGGAAACCTGGATTCTGCCGCCCTACATTTACCTCCTGGCATGCCCGTAACTCTCCTCAACCATACCATTCTCACATCGCCATGGAGCAGCCGTGATGCCAGATCTTGCTGTGGGTTGGTGCAAGGAAGGGTGTTGGAAGGCACGTTTCTCGTAAAAATTCTGCCTTCAAAGCACGAGCAGCGCTTGAAGTTTCTTATTCTGTGGGGGCATCGTGGGCTCCCGGGAATGGTTCTTCTTGTCACTCCTTCGCCATTGATCGCAGGTTTCCTTTCTTGACCATCAGATACTTCTTATGAGCTAGGCGTATTGACAGTGCGCTCGCTTCGCTTTAATCGTGTGCGATGTTCTGATTTATGGCTGTAGCATGGAGAAAAACCCATGTCTTACCACGGATAGAACCATGCACAGCCTTTCGTCCCGTACAATAGGATGATTTATCGTTCATCTTCGCGCCTAACCGATTGTACAGACCAACTGCAAAGTAAGGAATCTCCCATTCATCTGTCGTCATTATCACCGACCGGCATGCCGACGCGGAGAGATGTCTCCATATGCAACCGGTCTCAGGGCCACAACCCTCGTGGCATCAATTTAAAATCCAGAAGCACGTTCCTCGACAAGCCCAGCGGAATGAATTCAGATTCGTTGTCTGGGTTGGTGTTGTTTGATATCACCGTCGTTTACTTAAGCACCGACCTTGTTCCAGACTTTGGGCCTTAAGGATGCCATACCATGAAGGAATCCCCAAACAAACGTGCTCTGACGGAACTCGTGGATTTGAAAAAGCGCTTAGACCAGTATTTGTATCTTCTCCCGCGTTGTATGCATGTCTAGTCTTTCAGGCTAGTATAACACATTGCTTTCCTCGACCTCTATGAGGAGTTTTGTTGAGATATGGCGCTGTGGGTTGTCTCTTTTATATATTACGAAATATAACCTATCTCGCTCTGCAGCCTATACACACGAGGAGCGACGGAACATGTACGCGATTATCGTTCAAAACTTGGCTCGCTTGTGTCTCTGAGCACTCCTTCAGAGCCTTCTATGTTGGCGGGATCATGTTTTATAAGCTGGGGCTTGAGTTCTTCAATGGTTCAATAACGACGTTGGCTACGGATAGGTTTGCTAAGGCAAATACGTTCACTAAGCGTGCGTTTCCTTACTACATATCTGTTTCTGTCATCTCATTTGTCGGATGGTAGTCGGCGCTGCCCAAGGCGTGAACCAAGCAGCTCAGTGTGTCGGCGCTATCCTCATCGCACCCCTCATTGTGCGGTTTCCAACGAGAACTGTTCTTGGTGTCTCAGTCCTGTTCTTCAGTCTTATGACAATGATTCTGCTAGTTGTGGATGCCGCTACCGGTGATACCCGAACTGATAGGGCTAGTATCCAACATTCTGACATTGTCTTCTAGGTGGGAAAATGCGTGAGTCCGCTAATAGTCCAACACATTACGGGAGCTGGAACCCGAATGCTGTTCGTGCATTCCTTTCCTAGTTTTGAGCTTGGTTTCGAGCACGTCTATTGCAGATATTCATAATATGGACGCTCAGCGGGGTCGCGTATGGGATGGTGGAACTGATACGTCGGGTCATGTGCGGATATTCCCCTCTGTTGGACTTTCCGTAAATCTAACGCAGTATTCTTTCTTCTAGCCCCTGCGATATCGTCGGAGGCAATGTGGGGAAGCTGCGACGGATGGATGCGACGGTAGTGAGTATTTTTCTGATCCGTCTCCCTGAGCGTATTTCTCACCTGCTTTGGTAGCATATCTTCTACGAAGTTACCGGTACCGCTGCGGCTTTTGCATCATCTTCTGCCATCAGTCGGTTTGGAAATAACTATAGCTTCTTTTTGAGCCCTGGTATGCCGCGATGAACCCACGTTCTCGTGCCACTTACTCACTCGTCTTCTTTCGGTAGTGTTCTTCGCCTTGGCGGGTGCTGTATGGTTCTTCGTTTCCGTGCTCAACTACTCGCCCTGTGAAGAATATGGACTTGATGAAGTGGATCGGTCGAAACGAAGCAAGAACTATCTAATTCAGGTCGGTCGCGGGATCTCTGGATTTGGAGAATCCATATGGGTCGGGACTATGATGGTGCTTGGTAACAGGAGGTTTGTATGTGAGTCGCCCTGTGTATTGATAGCCGAGCGAACCATTAACGCGTGTTTATAGGGTTGGTTCCTGGATAGTGAGCGTTCGATTTACGGGCACGACTCAAGCGACTAGCTGACTGTGCCTCTCTTATGAAGCGCACTGGCTTTATATCTTCATCGGTATATGGACCAGTCTCTCCTCTCAATGATTGATCTATCTAATAGTATTATTTGATAGGTTTCTTGAGAACACCCTTGCTCCTGCCTTTGCGAAACGTGCCCTGGGAGTCAGCGCCTGGAGTCAAATCATCGTTGGAGGCTCGAATTTTGGAGAAGTGCGTCCTGCTCATCTTCGCTTGTCTTTGTAGATTCTCATTGCTGTGCAGCTGCTCGGAGCCCTTACGGTCTTTCTGCTTTCGGATGTAGTAACCACACCAGTACGTTGCGAGGCGCTACTCCGGAGCTTCAGTCTTTGATCTCATCCCATACAGATACCATGGCTTCGTCTCGATGCTCTCATGGTAATATATACCGTTTAGCTTATCAGTACAGTTCGCTCATCTCTTGTCCAGCTCAACATCGTCTGGGTGCTACCTCATTTGACCACCATTACTGGGCACACTGTAGACTGGGCATGGCGATTAGCTGGGATATTCATTCCTATATCCATGGTGTGTATGTCTTCGCCTTCGGCCCTATACGCGTTGATCATGAATATGTAGAGCTGGGCTGCGGGTGATGTATCATTATCTGCTTATATTCAGGCTGCGCTCTCCACGGGCGATGCATGTGAGTCTTTCTTTCTATCTGTCTTTCCATTTACTCATCCTGTATTTTTCAGCTTTGGCGGACAGGTATCCGGGTGTATCTCATCTAGGGGCCGTCATGGTAAGTCTTCTCATTGAACAAGCCCACGTTTCCACTCACAACATTTTGACAGGCATTCTTGTATTCGACATACATCATTCTTTATGCCGTTTTAAGTTCGGTCTTGGGAGATGTCATCGACAAGGACTTTTCTGAAACCGGAAATATCAAGGATTCTCTGCGGTGGGTCGCGGGGTAGGTCCTTCCTCCTCAACACTGATCCCCAGTGTTGACTCGTCTTCCATCAGGATACAGTATAGTATATGCTGTTGTATCATCATGATAGCCACCTTCATTCCGAAGGGCGCCTTTTCTATCAATCCCAAGATGATCAACGGCGTGCGTCACGATGGCTTTGGCCATCAGGAGGATGAATCGTTGAAGGATTTCATCGAGATGCAGACGGGGAAGAATGATGGGAGTCTCAATGTCATTACAACTTAATTTAATCAATAGCATCTATTTATTCCATGTTTTTGTTATTGTATTATTAGGTTAATAGGTGAATTGCAGGTTTCTTCCTACCAAAATGGGCACCAGAAATTTTATGTTGTCAAACTCAGAGATTGTGCGAGCCACTGACCTTCCACGCGTATATACAAGTTTACCCCGCGAAAGTATGTTGTTTTCGATCGTAACACCTTGATGTCATTTGCTGTTACCTCCCAGAAACAGAACCCACTCTCCTTGTCGACCTCGCAAACCCACATCGGGTAGCTCACTACTTCTTGCTTAGGGAACAGCAATTGACGTGTTTATATACCTTTGGGACACTCAGAAAATTGTTAGCTTCGACAATCTCCCAAATATAATTCAGGTCGCATTTGGTGATGTAGCTTACTATTGAAACGACATTCATGGACAGCGGAAGTAAGCAGGCTCGACTTCAAAGACCAAAACACCACCGACTTCCAGCAAAGGGCACTGTAACGGACGGGCCCGTTCTACTTCCTTTTTCGTAACATAAACCCGGACTTTATTTGAACTATGCTTATCTATGCACTCCACTCTTATCTACGTATAAATACTTGGTCGTGCCTAGAATTACGCCAGTCTTTCTTACCTTATCCCCCCGAATCGAGGTGTCTTCAACCCGGTCCTTGATTCGTCCTTGTGTGCCGCTACTGACTATCATCGCTAACGTCACATATTTTTGACCTCAGAACAAGAAACCTCGCTTAATCGACTCCTGAATCGACGGGCCTAACCCCAGGAAAGCGCTGGACTGATCACCCGGTTCTCTCTTGGCTTCGCCCCGTCACCCTACAGACTCTGCTTCGTTTACTACCTCTTTCTGCACTCGACCTTCTGCTTTCTTCTTTTCTCTCTCGAACCACTAGACATTAATGTCTCGTTATCAGCTACGTAGCCGGGGTCCCTTGACGACCCCAGTGCCTCCGGCCCCTAATGTCGCTGCTCAGGTGCAGCAGACTGAACATGATGAGTCCCCTTTGACTAGCTCCAGGGATACTGACTCTTCCAGAAGAAACCTGGCTATGCTCGAGGATCGCTCCGCGAGCCTGAGTATTCGCACTGCCCTGCCACGACATCGTGCTGCCAGCGACGCCGGGGTTATGCCAATACCCTCTCACCTTCGTGGGAGTGGTGGACGTACTTCCGCTTCATTGGAGTACGAAGATGCTGTGGAGTTCTCTCTCTATACAGCTGAACGTGATGACCAAGCTGGTCAAGCGTATGACACGAGTTATGACTCGATGCCAGGGGAATGGCCGGATGGCAATCCCGAAGATGGCCTGCCCGACGACCGATCTGAGGGTCAGAACACGGCGCATGGCCTTGAACATGAGGGTAGACGTACCTTACATGTAGATGAAACTAGTATTGCTAGT
>NW_025064960.1:79866-81849 GCF_019112545.1 Guyanagaster necrorhizus
CTAGTGGACAGAGCTCATCTGGGCCAACAAAGAATGAGCTAATGGCTGAGGGTCGCTGCTTTAAATGTCATGAGAAGGGCCATTTAGAACGCAATTGTCCCCGAAATGGCATGGTCGCTTCTGGGAGTCGCTCCCGCCCTCCTGGCCTTGCCTCCTCTAGCATCCGATTTAACTTTAGAGAGGTGAATCAGGCTACTAGTGCTGCTTCAAGGACTAAGGATCAAACCTCACTGTCTATTGATAGAGTGGGTTTTAATCTACTGGATCCTGTACAAACACGAGATCCTTCTATCTTGCAGCATGGAGATCCTTTTGGGCTCCCAAGTGAGGTATCAAAGTCACAAACTTGGACCTTGAAGTTTGCCCAGGGAATTGTTGAATGTCCTATTGGCCATTTCCTTGAGGATTGGAGTGAGAAGCGCTTAGATGCCTGTGGACCATATCCTGGGGATCCTGTAGAAAGGTCTGATGATAAGACATCAGATCGTTTTACAGTTTATCGCACATTGTCTCACTTTGTGTTGATTGATGAATCTCATACCTCTGACTCATGGCCACATGATGAAGAAGAGGTTCTGGTACCCTCAATTGTTGCAGAAATGGGAGATATTGTCCACTGGTACAAGGAATATTGTGCCCGGAAATTATCCATACCATGGTCCTCTCCTAGATCACGAGTGACAGACAATTATTGTGACTTGATTGAGGAGATGCTGAATGATCACCTTGGAACTGGATGTATCTCTGGTGTTGATGATCAGTTCCATGTTTGGAGTGTTGACTCAGACTTCGCAATGATTCATGATACACATCATGGGCACAAGGTTCGACTACCGAAGCGCCTATTAGCATATCCGAAGTTCCGGCTTTTTAATTGGTATCTCCGTCAGATTCAAAAGAAGGATCAAAGGAGTAACTCCTGGTCTATATGGAAGGCCCACTGGGGTGGTCTCTCTCATGTCTTTGACAACTGGCCACAAGCTTGGGATGCTATCAAGCCTCCTTGCGCTAGAGGTTTATTCTCTGGTCATGTGGGTATTAAACCTACTTCGTTGACTGGCTTACAACGTAATGCAAGCTCAACTAGAGATTTTAATCGCCTGGTCCCCATGCCCATGGTAATAGAGGTCCTTATTAATGGTCACAAGAGTCGTGCTCTTCTTGACTCTGGGTCTTTGGGTGATTTTATCTCCACAACGCTAGCAGATCAGCTAAAGTTGAAGCGAACTGAGCTTGCGAAGCCTATTGAGTTGCATCTTGCTGTTCAGGGCTCACGCTCAAAGGTTAATTATGGTACACAATCTGATTTCAAGTACCAGAATATCAAGGAACGTCGATACTTTGATATCGTAAACCTATCAAATTATGATGTGATCCTTGGAACGCCATTTCTGTTCCAGCACAAGGTATCCTTTGGTTTGAATGAGGAACATATCATAATTGGAAGTGAGACGAGCCTACCTATCCGTGGTGAGAATGTTGCTCAAATTGACGCTCGGGCTGTTGATATAGCAGAGGAGCAACTAGGACATGTCCGAGAGCAATTGTTTGAGTATGCAGCACCATTGTTTGTTGATGCTGCTAAGACACCGTTACCTCCGTTTCGAGCAATCAACCATGAGATTCCAATTATAAATGAAAACCAGGTCTATACCTGGCGTTCATCTAGATGTCCTGAAGCATTGCGCCAGCAGTGGGTGCAGAAAAAGAAGGATTATCTTGCAACAGAACATTGGAAGGTAACCACAGCCCGTAATACTGTTCCAATGCTGTGCATATATAAGCCTCATAGGCCGAAAGGTGCACCAGAGCTACGTACCGTGTTTGATCTTCGTGAACGAAATCGGAATACCCGGAAGCTCGCTGCACCATTACCACCCATTGATGGGGTTCTTCGTCGAGTTGCTGGACATCGATACCGTTCATTGATGGACTTGCAGAGTGCCTATGAGCAGATTCGGATTAAACCTGAACATGTTGGAC